>NC_081556.1:147916118-147964365 GCF_963082655.1 Stomoxys calcitrans | reverse complement strand
CCCTCTTCCCCCCAATTCGCTAACATTCCTTAAACTCAAAGGCACGCATAATGGGACTGTCAACACTTGAAAGCATTGCCATGATCATGCACACATACACAAGTACTGCTGCCTAGCATCATGCTGTGGTGTATGCATGCATGTAGGCTCTTGCAGCAGTAGTCATTTGTATGGGTATGGTTGATTGTGTGCTTTACTCTTTCTGTGTTTTTTCTGCATCAAATGGAGAAGAGTTGTATGAATAAAAAACAAGTGGAGAGGGAGAGAGAGAGAGTGGGAGGGAGAGAGTTCAAAACTATAAACCAAACAATGGCTTGTGAAAATTCTATGGTGAGAAATGAAAGCAATTGCAATTTGCACTGCATTGGGAAATATTGTACTCAACGCACACACTCACTCACACACATACACACCAGCCATTGGAACCCGCAGCCATATACATTCATAAACGAAAAGATACTCTTGTGATAAGAATCGTATTTCGTATTTGTAGTGCAACCGCACACTGACGGACATACATTTCATTTGTCACAGTAACCCCGGACCAAAACATACAAACTTTCATCCAACATGCCAACATAACAATCGAATAACCCAACATAATAAACACCCAACCCACCCACTCAAGCTCAAACCGAATGACTTGACAGTTTGGCTGTATGGTTGGTAGGATGCCTGGTTGACTGGCATGTGCAAGCCCACACTCATAAAGGCAATACAAGCATAAGCGGGAAGCGAATTTTAGAAGGCCTGCTTGTAAAGGGGCTGGCAAAACATTTTGAATTGAATTTCAAAAACAAAAAATTCTGTTCCATCCATCGGAAAAAAAATATTAGGTAGCTTGAATGCATCAAATTGAAAAATGTACGGCAAAATAAAAAAAAATTTTAAATATTGGGTTGCCCAAAAAGTATTTGAGGATTTTTTAAAAGAAAGTAAATGCATTTTTAATAAAACTTAGAATGAACTTTAATCAAATATACTTTTTTTATCCTTTTTTTTCTAAAGCAAGCTAAAAGTAACAGCTGATAACTGACAGAAGAAAGAATGTAATTACAGAGTCACAAGCTGTGAAAAAATTTGTCAACGCCGACTATATGAAAAATCCGCAATTACTTTTTGGGCAACCCAATACTACAAAAAAAAAAATATTAAAAAAATTTTAACAAAATTTAAAAATTAAATAACAAAAACAAGTAAAAGCGAGAAAAGTCCGGCCGAGCCGAATTTTGTAAATTCATCACCAAGGATTCTGATAAAAATGTATGCAAACTAAATTTAGTTATAGGGCATAATTTTTTTCTACACCCTAACTTCTGTCAAACCAACAAAATTTAAGCTTTTAGGAAACGCACAAGGATAACCGAGAGACTGGTTTATATGGGAGCTATAACAGGTTATAGACCGATTTGAACCGTACTTATCACAGTTGTTGGAAGTCAAGAGAACACTATGTACCAAATTTCAGCCAAATCGGATGAAAATTTAAGCTTTCAGGGGCTCAAGAAGTCAAACCGGGTGATCGGTTTATATGGGAGTTATACTAGGTTATAGACCGATCGTACTTGACTAAGTTGTTGGAGGTCATAACAGAATGCCATGTGCAAAACTAAGGCCAAATCGGATAATAATTGTGGCTTCAGGGGCTCAAAAAGTCAAAACGGGAGATCGGTTTATATGGGAGCTATATCAGGTTATACCGATTTGGACCTTACTTGGCACAATTGTTGGAAGTCAAAAGGGAAAATTATGTACCAAATTTCAGCCAAATCGGATGAAAATTTAGGCTTCCAGGGGCTCAAGAAGTCAAACCGGGTGATCGGTTTATATGGGAGCTATATGAGGTTATAGACCGATTTGGATCGTGCTTGACTAAGTTGTTGGAGGTCATAACAGAATTCCATGTGCAAAATTAAGGCCAAATCGGATAACAATTGTGGCTTCCAGGGGCTCAAAAAGTCACAACGGGAGATCGGTTTATTTGGGAGCTATATCAGGTTATAGACCGATTTGGACCTAATTTGGCACAATTGTTAGAAGTCATAAGAGAACCCTATGTGCCAAATTTCAGTCAAATCGGATGAAATGTGAGGTTTCCAGGGGCTCAAGAAGTCAAACCGGGTGATCGGTTTATATGGGAGCTATATGAGATTATAGACCGATTTGGACCGCACTTAACACAGTTGTTGAAGGTCATAACAGAATGCCATGTGCAAAATTTAGGCCAAATCGGATAAAAAGTGTGGCCTCCAGGGGCTCAAGAAGTCAAAACGGGAGATCGGTTTATACGGGAGCTATATCAGGTTATAGACCAATTTGGACCGTACTTGACTAAGTTGTTGGAGGTCATAACAGAATACCATGTGCAAAATTTAGGCCAAATCGGACATAAATTGCGGCTTCCATGGGCTCAAGAAGTCAAAACGGGAGATCGGTTTATATGGGAGCTATATCCAAATCTGAACCGATATGGCTCATTTCCAATTCCCAACGACCCACATGAATATTAAGTATCTGTGCAAAATTTCAAGCGGTTAGCTTTACGCGTTCGACCGCTATAGTGATTTCGACAGTCGGACGGACGGACCCTTTATGGGATCGCAGATCAATATTTCGAGGTGTTACAAACGGAACGACTAGAAAAAAAATCAAATAATGGCGCAGCGGTTAGCATGCCCTCTTATAAGGCCGAACGCCTGGGTTCAAATCCCGGCGTGAACATCTGAAAAATTTTCATCGGCTACATTTGTGAGGCATCCTGCCATGTTAAAACTTATCTACAAAGTGGTGTCGCTATATAGCACGCCGTTCGGACTCAGCATAAAAGAGGAGGACTGTAATTTTTGATATGAGGGAAGTATTTCCTGTTCTCCTGTTTTTGTGGGAGGATATGGACCGATATGGAACTTACTGGGCGTTTATTGCAAATTAAAACAAAGCACTAGGAGCAATATTTCAGATAACAGTTACGACCTCTGGTCGCCCAAGAAGTAAATTCAGGATATCGGTTTATAGGGGAGCTATATCAGGCTACTGACCGATTTGGTCTTTACTACACATCCATGTTGGAAGTCGTAACAAAAAATTTCATTCAAAATTTAAACCCAATCGGTTAACAGTTAACAGCGCCCTCTTGAGGCTCAAATCGGGAGATACGTTCATATAGGAACCATATAAGTTTATGGACCCATACTTGGCATGATGGTGGAAACATAACACAAAAAAACTACATTCAAAATGTCAGCCAAATCGGAAAACAATTGCGCCATATAGAGCCTTGAGAAGTCCAATCGGTAGATGGTTTTGTGTGACAGCCATTTCAGGTTATGAACCGCCAAGTCACACCTAGCATGAATGTAGAAAATCATAACAAAACAATTTGTCCAAATTTTCAGCCAAATTAGATAATAATCGCGTTCTCCGGTGGCCACAGACCTCGAATTGGGAGCAAAGCCCTTCATGCTAAATTTCAACCAAATCGTATTAAAATTGCGCCTTCTATAGGCTCGCGTACTCAAATCGGGAGAGGTTTATATGGGACCTGTAATTGGTTATGTATTACGCCCTCTAGAGGCTTAAGAAATATTACTTGCATTGGGAGGTCGGTTTACATGGAGGCCACCGTACGTACAGAGGTTAGCATGTCCGCCTATGACGGTAAACACCTGGATTCGAATCCTTGCCAGACCATTAGAAAAAATTTTCAGCGGCGGTTTTTCCCTCCTAATGCTGGCAAAATTTGCGAATATGGTCAGGAAGGAGAAATAGGCTTTATAATTTGTTGGTTTCGGAAGGGGGCGAACCCTCCCCCGTTACCGCAAAAAAATTACCCAAAATCAAAAATGGACCGATGAGGACAATACGGGTATCAAATGAAAAGTATGCGGGAGTAGATAACGAATCTGGCACACAAATTCATGTCTACGTATAGGGGGTCACCCTACCTCCACAAAAACGCCCAAAATGGGCACATTAGCCAATCACTGATATATGGAACTCGGTTTGTTTGTTCCGCATAGACTGAAAAACGGCAGAACCGATTTTCTCGAAATTTTCGTTTGGAAGGAAACACAGGCTATATGATTTTTCGGTATCGGAGGGGGGACCGACCCTCCCCCGTTGGGTTGTTAACATCTGGGGCCCATAAAAGGCGCATTAATTGTCCGATTTCGCCGAAATTCGTGACAGAGAGTTGTGTCATACTCCTCAACATCCTTCTTCATTTTGGCACAGATCGGTTCAGATTTGGATATAGCTGCCATATAGACCGATCTCTCGATTTAAGGTTTAAGGCAGATAAAAGACGCATTTATTGTCCGATGCCGCCGAAATTTGGGACAGTGAGTTGCATTAGGCCCCTTGACATCCTTCTTCAATTTGGCCCCGATCGGTCTAGATTTGGATATAGTTGCCATATAGACCGATCTCTCGATTTAAGGTCTTGGTCCCATAAAAGGCGATTTTATAGTCCTATGTCACCGAAATTTGGGACAGTGAGTTAAATTAGGCCCCTCGACACCTTTCTGCAATAGAACGATCTCTCGATGTAAGGTCTTGGGCCCATAAAAGGCGCATTTATTGTCCAATTTCGCCGAAATTTGGGACAATGAGTTGCGTTAAGCCCTTCATCATCCCTCTTCGTTTTGGTCAAGATCGGTTCAGATTTGGATATAGCTGTCGTATAGACCAATCTCTCGATTTAAGGTTTTGGGCCCATAAAAAGCGAATTTTTTGTCTGATGTCGCCGAAATTTGGGACAGTGAGTAGTATTAAGCCCTTCAACTTCCTTCTTCAATTTGGCCCACATCGGTTCAGATTTGGATATAGCTGCCACATAGACCGATCTCTCGATTTAAGGTCTTGGGCCCATAAAAGACGCATTTATTGTCCGATTTCGCCGAAATTTTGGACAGTGAGTTGTGTTAAGCCCTTCACCATCCCTCTTCGTTTTGGTCAAGATCGGTTCAGATTTGGATATAGCTGTCGTATAGACCAATCTCTCGATTTAAGGTTTTGGGCCCATAAAAGCGCATTTATTGTCTGATGTCGCCGAAATTTGGGACAGTGAGCTAAGTTAAGCCCCTCGACATCCCTCTTCGACTTGGCCAAGATCGGTTTTGATTTGGATATAGCTGCCATATAGACCTATCTCTATATTTAAAGTCTTGGCCCCATAATAGGAGCATTTACAATCCGATTTCACTCAAATATGGCACAGTGACTTATGTTAGGCTTTTCGACATCCGTGTCGTATATGGTTCAGATTGGTCTATATTTGGATATTTTCTTCCAAAATTGAAGAGTGACTTGTACTTATTAGACCACTCAATGTCCGTGCCGAATTTGGTCCAAATCGGACCATACTTCTATATAGCTGCTATGGGGGGTAAATTATGCATTTTTCACCGGATTAAGATGAAAGGTGGTTCACATATATGGCCGAGGTGGTGGGTATCCAAAGTTCGGCTCGGCCGCCTAAGACTTTTTACTTGTTTTTTTTTTTTAATAAAACAACATTGAAAATATTGAACCGCAATAAAAGAAGGGAATAAAATTGGCTAAACAGAATGTAAAAAAAAATTTACATGTTTCGCCGACAGTTCCATATTTAAATCACAACATTTGGGGCAATTTTACATCCAGCTCCCTCAAAAATAAATGTTTTCTTTATCTTTGCAAGCACAAATGTTGCTGGGAAGTTCAAAACGCACAACGACTTTGGACAGGCAAAAAACGCACCCTTCTATGGTTGTAAAACCCTAGGATGGACAAATCATTCGTTACATATACGAAAAATTCCCCAATAATGGAGAATTTAGGCATCTTAAATGGTCGATCAGTACTAAAATGTCACTCCCACTTTGACTTGCTTATGATGTTTCCAAAGGAAGCAAATATTTCAGCCTTAGGAACATTTGAAATCTTAGCACCAAGCATAAACTTCGGGGTTTTTAGGCCTCTTGCTATACCGCCATCCGCGTATGTGAAACAACTACAGCCGGGATTGATGATGGTATGCGAACAACAATTGATACATCGTTTTTGTGTTGGGTTTCATCCCACTATCTCTGATGCGGTTGTTGTAGTTGTTGCTGCTGCTTATTGTAGTTGTTGTCAGTGGCCAAAGTGTATACGAAATTGTCGTTGGCTCAACTGAATTTTTGTTTAAATTGCAAAAAGGCACACAAACAAACAAAGAAACACACGCGCCCAAACATCCCAACATAATCAGGGACCACAATCAGTAACAATGATGCAAGGGAGGGAGACGAGGATGCTGTAGGTTCTGCAAGAACCAGAATTGTTTGGTGCAAAGGAGGGAGGACGCTGTAGGTTCTGAGAGGACAGTGTTTGTTGTCTGCCTCATGTTGTTAAGTTCAATTTGCATTGATTTAAAATTCCATTCTTAAGAGAAGATTATACAATTTTTGGGTAATTTTATTTTTGTTCCTTCCTATTGCTCCCTTGCATTGTCCTCTTCTTTCGCTGCTTCTTCATTTGCTCCAAATCCAATTTGTTTATATGTAGCATGTAGATTTTTTTCGTTTTATTTTGCCAATCATGCGTGTGTGCGTGCGTGCGTGTACAGGCTTTTTGGTAAATCATAAAACACTTAAAGTGTTGGTTTTACTTAATCGACTTAAATTTTCATTTCAAGTTCTTTTTAATGCCAGAAAAAATTGAATTTTGATTTAAATAAAAGGCTTAAAATTTCTGTTATTTAATCCCCTTTTCTGTTAAGGTGCTTATAATACAAAATAGTGAGTTTTCCATTTACATAGAGCTTAAAGAGTCTGATGCTGAAAATGAATGTAAACTAGAAAAAAGGGCAAAAATTTAAATATGTTGAAAACATGAAAAAGGGTTCACAAGAGGTAAAGCCTTTTTACAACTTAAGGATTACCATATACAAAACAAAGGTCAAGGAGCAATATATGAGCTGAAACTTGGCAGGCAAAACAAACATAAACAAGTAAAAAGGCGTTAAGTTCGGCCGGGCCGAACTTTGAATACCCACCACCTCGGCTATATATGGAAACCACCTTTCGTCAAAATGCGGTAAAAAATGCATACCTTATGCCCCATAACAGCTGTATTGAAAAATGTTCAGATTTGAACCAAATACTAATAAGTACCAGTCATTGTTCAATTGTGTATAACAAAATATTGGTCTTTTTAGTAGCTATATCCAAAAACACACCGATCGGAACCATATACGACACGGATGTCGAAAAGCTTAACAAAAGTCACTGTGTCATCTTTCAGTGAAATCGGATTATAAAGGGTGATTTTTTTGAGGTTAGGATTTTCATGCATTAGTATTTGACAGATCACGTGGGATTTCAGACATGGTGTCAAAGAGAAAGATGCTCAGTATGCTTTGACATGTCATCATGAATAGACTTACTAACGAGCAACGCTTGCAAATCATTGAATTTTATTACCAAAATCAGTGTTCGGTTCGAAATGTGTTCATTCACCGTAACGTTGCGTCCAACAGCATCTTTGAAAAAATACGGTCCAATGATTCCACCAGCGTACAAACCACACCAAACAGTGCATTTTTCGGGATGCATGGGCAGTTCTTGAACGGCTTCTGGTTGCTCTTCACTCCAAATGCGGCAATTTTGCTTATTTACGTAGCCATTCAACCAGAAATGAGCCTCATCGCTGAACAAAATTTGTCAAAATTTGAACACATTTCGAACCGAACACTGATTTTGGTAATAAAATTCAATGATTTGCAAGCGTTGCTCGTTAGTAAGTCTATTCATGATGAAATGTCAAAGCATACTGAGCATCTTTCTCTTTGACACCATGTCTGAAATCCCACGTGATCTGTCAAATACTAATGCATGAAAATCCTAACCTCAAAAAAATCACCCTTTAAATGCGCCTTTTGTGGGGCCAAGACTTTAAATCGAGTTATCGGTCTATATGGCAGCTATATCCAATTCTGAACCGATCTGTGCCATATTGCAGAATTATGTCGAGGGGCTTAACTTAATTCACTGTCCCAAATTTCGTCGACATCGGACAATAAATGCGCCTTTTATGGGCCCAAGACCTTAAATTGAGAGATCGGTCTATATGACAGCTATATCCAAATCTGAACCGATCTGTGCCATATTGCAGAAGTATGTCGGGGGCCTTAACTCAGCTCACCGTCCCAAAATTTCAATGACATCGGACAATAAATGCGCCTTTTATGGGTCCAAAACTTTAAATCGAGAGATCGGTTTATGTGACAGCTATATCCAAATCTGGACCGATCGGGACCAAATAGAAGAAGGATGTCGAGGGGCATGACACAACTCACTGTCCCAAATTTAAGCAAAATCGGATAATAAATGTGGCTTTTATGGGCCTAAGACTATAAATCGGCGGATCGGTCTATATGACAGCTATATCCAAATCTGGACCGGTCGGGACCAAATAAAAGAAGGATGTCGAGGGGTATGACACAACTCACCGTCCCAAATTTCGGCGATATCGGATAATAAGTGCGCTTTTTATGGGTCCAAAACCTTAAATCGAAAGTTCGGTCTATATGACAGCTATATCCAAATCTGTACCGATCTGTGCCATATTGCAGAAATATGTCGAGGGGTTAAACTTAACTCACTGTCCCAAATATCGTCGACATCGGACAATAAATGCGCCTTTTATGGGCCCAAGACCTTAAATTGAGAGATCGGTCTATATGGCAGCTATATCCAAATCTGGACCGACCTGGGCCAAATTGAAGAAGGATGTCGAGGGGCATGACACAACTCACTGTCTCAAATTACAGCAAAATCAGATAGCAAATGCGCCTTTTATGGGCCTCGACATTGAAGAAGGATGTCGAGGGGCATGACACAACTCACTGTCTCAAATTACAGCAAAATCGGTTAATAAATGTGGCTTTTATGGGCCCAAGACCTTAAATTGAGAGATCGGTCTATATGGCAGCTATATCCAAATCTGGACCGATCTGGGCCAAATTAAAGAAGGATGTCGAAGGGCATGACACAACTCACTGTCTCAAATTTTAGCAAAATCGGATAATAAATGTGGCTTTTATGGGCCTAAAACTATAAATCGGCGTATCGGTCTATATGGGAGCTATATCAAGATATAGTCCGATATAGCCCATCTTCGAACTTAACCTGCTTATGAACAAAAAAAAAAGAATCTGCGCAGTTTCACCTCAATATCTCTTTTTTTAAAGACTGTAGCGTGATTTCAACAGACAGACGGACGGACATGGCTAGATCGTCTTAGATTGTAACGCTGATCAAAAATCCTTTATAGTGATAACGGAATGACAAAATGAATATACCCCCATACTTCGGTGATGGGTATAAAAATGCTTTATAAAAACTTTTATAAAATATTTAAAAATCAATAAAATTTTGAGAAAAAACAGAAATGAGCAAAAAAACATTTTTTGTATTAGTTTCGTGATTACTCCCAATACCTTTTATTTGAGCCCCATGTTGCCATGGTCCCCAAATATGTTCGATTTAGGGGTGTTTTGGGGGTGGGGTGGCCCCCAAACACTTGATTTCATATTTCAATATCAGCTTCGATCCCACTCTCAAATACCTTTCAGTCCTATATTGTTGTGATGGGCCTTTAAATATATTTCGTAGGTTTTGGGGGTGGAGCGGCCCCCCCGGGTACCCCATCCGAAATTTAGATTTCAAATTGTTGGTCTTAGGTTACTAAAAGAAAGCACACTACATTTCGCTAAAATCGCACCACCAATCTCTGAGATCTGGCGTTTCTGAAAATTAGGGAAAGGGGGAAGGAATGCCCCCCCCCCCCACCCCTTCTACTGCCTAATGCTTTACATTTGAGTCCCTTATTGACATGAACTTCGAATATATCTGTTTAGTAGAGTTTTGGGGTTTGGGGTCCTCCTCCACCCGATATTTAAAAATTATATAGCCCATGATTTCCTCCAGACAAACGCACACAGTCTATAAAAGTTTTACGAATATCGGTTCAGCCAAGTATCACATAGTCATAATGGGTATAATGGCGTTATTGAGGGGTTGCGTGACCCCCTACACTTCAATCTGATTTTGTATGCCAGATTCCAAATCTACTTTCGAATACCTTTCATTAGAGCCTCATATTGAAGTGAACGTCCAAGATGTCTGTTTGGAGGAGTTTTGGGGTTGAGGCGACCCGATGGGTACTTAGAAATGAACCTCCATTGTGTCTGTTTGGGGGAGTTTTAGGGTTGAGGCGGCCCGATGGTACTTAGACTCAAAATTTTAAAACCATATTCGTATTCTCCGTACTCTCCAATACCTCTCATTTGATACCTATATGGTCCCGATCGGTCCACTTTTGATTTTGGGTTGTGTTTTTGGCATAAGGGGGAGGGTCCGTCCCCCTTTCAGTATCGAAAAATTATATAACCTATGTTTCCTTCCAAACCAACCTACACAATATGCGAAAATTTCGAGAAAATCGGTTCTGCCGTTTTTCGGTCTATACGGAACAAACCGTGTCCCATATATCCGTGATTGGCTAATGTGCCCATTTTGGCCGTTTTTGTGGGGGTGGGGTGACACAGATTCTTTATCTACTGCCGCATACCTTTCATTTGATACCCATATTGTCCTCATCGGTCCACTTTTGATTTTGGGTTATGTTTTTGCGGTAACGGGGGAGGGTCCGCCCCCTTTGGTTATCAATAAATTATAAAGCCTATTCCTACTTCCTGACCATATTCGTCCGTCCCATATTGACATGACCATCAAATAGACGTATTTTAAGAGGTTTTGGGGCGGCCCCCAGGTACTTGGGCCCAACTTTTTTTATGAAATTCCTACTCTACTCTTGAATACCTTTCATTTGAATACCATATTATCCCGATCGGTCCACTTTTATTTTTGGGTAGTACTTTTGGGGTAAGGGGGAGGGAATTTCGGGGTTGGGGCGGCCCGATGGATACTTAGGCCCAAATTTTAATACCATATTCGTATTCTATTTTCCTAAGCCTTTCATTTGATACCCATATTGTCGAGATCGGTCCACTTTTGATTTTGGGTTATGTTTTTGCGGTAACGGGGGAGGGTCCGCCCCCTTCCGTTATCAATAAATTATAAAGCCTATTCCTACTTCCTGACCATATTCGTAATCTAATCCAGAATACCTTTCATTTGAGTAACATATTGTCATGATCGTTAAAAAAAACCCTTTTTAGGGGGTTTTGGGGTTGGGGCGGCCCCTCAGTTACTTGGACCCAATTTTTATTATGAAATTCGTACTCTACTCTTGAATACCTTTCATTTGAATCACATGTTGTCCCGATCGCTCTACTTTCATTTTTCGGTAGGACTTTTGGGGTAAGGGGGAGGGTCCCCCCCCCCCCCCTCCCGATATCAAAAAATTATATAGCCTATGTTTCCTGCCAGATTTTTTTCAAAATTTTATTTTTATAGAAAATTTTATTTCTATAGAAAATTTATAAAAATTTTATTTCTAAGAAAATTTTTTTCTATAGAAAATTTTGTCAAATTTTTTTTTCTATAGAAAATTTTGTCAAATTTTTTTTTCTATAAAATTTTTTTTCTATAAAAAATTTTGTCAAAATTTTTTGTTCTACAGAAAATATTGTTAAAGCTTTATTTCTATAGAAAATTTTGTCAAAATTTTATTTCTATAGAAAATTTCGTCAAAATTTTCTTTCAACAAAAATATTTTTTTTTCAAATTTTCTTTCATCCCTGGTCAACTGCAAACGTTGGCAAAGCTATTCAATAAACTCGAAGCATAGCCAGTTAGTTTGCTGTCCATTAAGATTTTGCAGTCTATGTGGCGTATACGTATTATGAATTTATGTTAATTATACAACCCCTAGCACACTCAACCATTGTTAATAAAATAATAGAAAATCAGCTTTTACTGCCATTTCGTATCGCTTATCCATTTTAAATGCTTCAAAGTAGATACATTAAAAATGATAAGCTTTCTCTTTTTTACATGAAATTGGCATTCAACAAAATATTCTTGGAAATCAGCATCAAAGAGACAAAAATCCATTAAAAAAACAGCTTTAATAAGGTTATTACTGAAAATAATGTTTGTAACTAAGTAACGAGTTTAATAATTGATTAAAATGCATTAAACGTGGACAATAATTGAGTAAAAAAAAACTCATAATCAACAATCCTATTATGAAAATTCAAAGAAAATTTATTTGAATATCAGACTTCCACTAAATGTCCACTTGTTGACAAGACGAAATTCAACTTCAAATTTTCTCTATAGCCCTTGGCAGTGTTTTCTTTTTAAACACTTTTTGTAAAATGATAGCAAAATAGTCTGGATTAAAGAAAATGTTCAAAAAATTTCAAGGAAGTTCAAAAACCTTGTTGAACTTTGTCACCATTGTGATTGAGACTTTTTCAAACACACACACACATATACACATACAAGCATATACGTATTTTCTATGAACTCTTACATAAAACTACATCCATCACTTACTCGCTCACTCACACACTCGCCCACATACGCATATATCAAACAGTGAGTGACTTATGAACAATATTTCACTTGATTGCCATGTGATATGGCAAAAGTGTCGATAAACTCAATGTGACTCCATAAATTCTTTGTGATGGTGTTACATGAAAGCTTGCGGGGGAAAGTTAAATAAAATAAAAACCAAGTGCTCTATTAAATTTGAAACCAAGCCATATAAAACAGAATTGAAAAAGAAAAAAAACACATGAAACCCATATCATTTTGGGTGATCTTATAATGTCAACTTTGGTTACCAAGCATTGTTGGATTTTGGTTGAATTTTTTCACTTCAATATACATAAGAAGGCTGTCATCATATTCATAACTTGAAATTTTAATGATAAAAAAAAAAATCACTCGCTCAATAACTGTGGCAGTATACAAAAATATAAAATTTGTTTAAGACAAAATTCTTTGTAAGACGATTAAGCTTTTCGTTCGTTTGTTGCAAACACGCTAAAATCATTAACAACTCTAAGATATACAAAAAAAAATAATTACCTGAAAAATGAAGGAAGAGGAGGAGGAGGTAAGAAAAGAAAACACGTGTATCACTGTATGGCAAGTTTACAATGTAAGGTTTTCTTTGAAGTGGGGAAAGTCTTCCTTTCATTTGGGTATTTTTGTACACATTCAGCATATGATTCCCTGTAATCTTTGCTTCTGAGGTGGAGTGTTAATGACAAATTCTGCGAAAACATCTTATTTTAGAAGTACCGTGTCAAAAACCAAAATGTTCTTCATAAAACTCATCACTAGAAGGCATGCAAGAATAGAAATCTGGGAATTTGGTATAAACTACGACAATATTATCTAGACCTTACCAAACTTGAAAGGACTTTATTTTAATGTTTTTCTTTGTAACCGATTCGTTTGGTTTTGCCAGTCGACAATCAGCTTATCATGAATTTTCTTCTATTCTAGACCACTGCATGCCATACATTTGTGTATGTAAGACATTTTACACATTTTTAAATAAATACAAATGTTTCCCATTTCAATCATTGATACGCTTACTTACCATAATCAAACATATTGGCATGTCAACCATAAAAATTTCACTGCCCAACATATGCAAGTATGTGGGTTAATATTGATGGCAAATATAGCGAAATATTACACATACTTCACATTTCATATGGAGTGTGAGCGTATGGCAATCTGAACAGTTTTTCATGCGAAAATGCTTGAAAATATGGTCGCTTTCAACAGGCGCGGAAATGCCTGTTGTAAGAGACACTTGACATATAAAACACACAGCAATCTGATAAAAAAAAAAAACAAAACCATATAGGCAACCGCTACATATATCAATTTTATGAAATGTTGTTTAATTTCTTATTAAAATTTTTTCAACAAAAATCCTTATGCATGTCAAGTAAACGCTTTTGTTGGCTCGTGTCTCATGCTTCCATTAATGTTGTAGCATATCTTTAAAAGTCATTAAAATCGTTGTATCATAAATTAACATTTTCCATGGTGATGCATGAGTGTTATTAATTAAACGTTTATTAATCATACGTCTCATGACAAACAAGAGCTTATTTGGTTATGGAGATGATGCTGATGGCAATGGCGATGACGATGGTGATGAGAAGTACAAAGCAGATCATTTAAGCAGATATGAGTATTTTCATTATAGCTTAACGAGAACAACATTAAATAATGTCTGCTTGCTCTCAAGAGCCAATAAAAGTTGCAAAGTTGTGTTTGTGTACTTCACAGTCTTCTTGCTATGAATGTTGACAGTAATCAGTTGGGTAACATTTTTAACTTTTTTCACTCTCTCTCTCTTGCTGTGTCTTAAATGTTTCACAAGTTACATAAAATTAATTTTTTGTAAATAATTATGAGTTGTTGCTGTTGTTTGTTGTAAACACTGAAAGAAGGATTTCATTCGCGTGATTACCAAAAAATGTCTCATTAAACTTGTTGGTTAAATTGTTAGCCCATAAATTTGGGTTGATTGTTGTGGTGGGCGACAGGGTGATGTATGAGTGATGGATGAAGGGATTTTTGTGAGAGCATAAAATCTAGCCATGGTGGCTAGATTTAACTGAAATTGGCCACAATTTTTTTATAAACTCCAAACAAGAAACATGTTTTTTCATAAAAAAAATTAGAGTCACAAATTTCCAATATTTGGAGATTGAAAATAAGGAATCGTTAAAAGATTCCAAAAATTGGTTAGCGAAAATTCGAAATTCATACTTGAAAGCCCATAGGGACGAAAATCGATAGATAAGATTGAAGAATTAGAAATCAGTATATAATTGGAAATTTATTATTGGAAATCGATTATTTAAAACCGATTATTACAAATCGAAATTTATAAATCGATTATTAAAAATCGAAAATTATAAATCGATTATAAGAAATCGAAAATTACAAATCTTTTATAAGAAATCGAAAATTATGTATCTATTATTAGAAATCGATTATTAGAAATCGAAAATTATAAATCCATAGTAAGTAGTCGTTAATAAGTCACCGATTATAAAAAAATTATTTATTGGAAATCAATTATTAGGAATCGAAAATTATCACCGTTTATAAAAAAATCAATTATTGGAAATCGATTTTTAGAAATCGAAAATTATAAATCGATTATTAAAAGTCTAAAAATATAAATCGATTACTAGAAGTCGAAAATTATAAATCGATTAGTAGAAATCGAAAAAGGTTTATATCGGTTATTAAAAATTTAAAATTATAAATCGATTATTAGGAATCGAAAATTATAAATCGATTATCAGAAATCGAAAATTAGAAATCGATTATCAGAAATCGAAAATTAGAAATCGATTATAATAAATCGCAAATTATAAAACGATTATGACAAATCGAAATTTATAAATCGAATATCGAAAATTATAAATCTATCATTAGATATCGAAAATTATAAATCGATTATTAGAAATCAAAAATTATAAATCACTAATAAGAAGTCGTTAATCAGCCACCGATTACCAGAAATCAATTATTGGAAGTCAGTAAAAGAAATGAAAAAAGAAAAGATATTTAAAAATCAATTAGTACAAATAGAAAGCTAGATATCCATAATTTGAAGTCGATAACTAAAAACCGATAATTATAAAGTGATAATGAGAAATCGGTTAATAGAAAGAGATTACCAGAAACAGATATGGAAAAATTATTGTTAGAAATCGATATATAATCATTATAAATCGAAAGCTTGAAATCGATAATTTAAAACAGATAATAGTAAACAATCGAAAATTACAAATTAATAAATAGTCATCGAAATCGATACATAAAAATCGCTAATTTAGTATTTAAATAATCAAATATTATAAGCGCAAAACAGATACGGAAAAAATTTTTCTTAAAAATCGATAGTTAGGTACCCGTTATTAAAGTAGTTAATTAGACATCGATAATTAGAATCGCAAAAAATGAAAAGTTGCAAAAAAACAGACATCGAAAATAAAAAAAAAAATTGGAAATTTTATATATAAAAATCAATTAGTGTTTAGGCGGCCGATAATTATAAATCGATAACGATAAATTTATAATGAGAAAGCGCTTTTAAGAAATCGTAAAAACTCAAAAATTACAAATCAAAATATTAAGTTCGGACGGGCCGAACCTTGGATACCCATTGATAATTATAAATCGATAACAATAAATCGATAACAAGAGATCGGTAACAAGAAATCGATAACAATAAATCGATAATTATGAATCGATATTAGAAAAATTTAAGTAGGAGTCCACAATTAGATACCCACGGAGGCCACCGTGGCGCAGAGGTTCGCCTATGACGCCGAACGACTGGGTTCTCCCCTTTCTAATGCTGGCTACATTTGTAAGGTATCCTGCCATGTTAAAACGTCTCTACCAAGTGGTGTCGCTATGCGGAACGTCGTTCAAACTCGACATAAAGAAGGACGCCCCTTATCATTGAGCTTAAACTTTTATTGTATCCTTAATAAAAAAAAACAATAACTAGAAATGTAAAAAATCAAAAAATTGTTAATCAAAATCGAGACATGAAAAATAATTGTGGTTAGAGTTCTATAAGTAGAAACCGATAATTAGAAATTTATAAGAAAAACCGATTATTATAAATCGAAAATCACAATGAGAAATCGATAATTAGAAATCCATATTAAAAAGTCTACAATTAGAAATCGATGATTAGGAATCCATATTAAAAAATCGATAATTAGAACCGTAAACAATCAAAAATTATAAATCAAAAACGGGATATGGAAAAAACAATATTTTTAGGTATCCTAACTAGAAATCGATAATCAGAAATGGATTATTAGAAATCGATAAGAAGAGATCCATAATAAAAGTCCATAATCAGAAATCGATAACAAGAAGTCTATGGTTATGACAAAATAACTAGATATCGATTATTACAAATAGAAGACAAGAAATCCATAATAAAAAAACGATAATAAAAAAATTGATAATTACTATCGTAAAAAATCGAAAGTTATGAATCAAAAACGGGATAGGAAAAATAATATTAAATATCTAAACTAGAAATCGATAATGAGGAATGAATAACTAGGAACCGATAAATAGAGATTAAGATAATTAGATATCGATAATTGAAATCGATAATAAAGATTCCATTAAGGAATAGGGATACTTCTCTCATATCAAAGAATGCATTCCGATTAATGTTTAGGCTCAAGGATAAGGCTCGAAAGTAATAAATCTTTCGATGCTGAGATGTACACGTTGGCGATATGCTGTGACATCGAGAAGGCTTTTAGCCAGGGATGCGGAGTCGACCGGTGTCGAGGTTTTGAAGCCGAATTCGAAGTCAGAGTCAGACAAATGAGCCGGAGTAGGTGTACAGAAAGCTCGCCCCAAGATGTAAACGTTGGCGGTATGCATTGACATCGAGAAGGCTTTTAACCGGGGATTCGAAGTCGACCGGTGTGGAGGTTTTGAATCCGAAGTCAGAGTGGGACAAATGAGTCGGAGTTTGAGTACAGCAAGCTCGCCCCAAGATGTAAACGTTGGCGGTATGCATTGACATCGAGAAGGCTTTAACCAGGAATGTGGAGTCGAGGTTTTAAAGCCGGAGTCGAAGTTAGGTCGGACAAATGATCCGGAGTAGTAGTACAGCAAGTTCGCAACGACTTCGACTCTGGCCAGGGGTTGAAGTCAAGGGTCAGACTTCGCAGTCCTGCTTTTAACAATGCGAGGACTAACACACTGATTTCTGAGACAAGTACCGAGTGGACCGGGTCCTTAGAGGTTGGATAAACCTAATGCTAAGGAACTAGTGGCTTCCATGGCATAAAGATAACTGAGAAAGTGCTGCGGGATAGCATTTTATCGATCACTCCTATAGGTAACCACCAGCAGAAAGACAAAAAGGGTCTATGAGATGGCATGCGACTGGTCTATACCTAGATTCTCTCAATGTTAACCCAGAGAAGACTGAAATCTGCCTATTTACGAGGCAGACGAAGTTGGGCCTACTCGACGCATCAGGCAAGGCCAAATACTTAAAAGTGATCTTGGACAGAAAACTCATTTAGAAGTGTTCCATTCAGGGATGTACCGAGAAGGCGCACAGATCTTGGGCACTATGTAGGCGGTCCATAGTCTCGAAATGGGGATATGAGATTAGTCCACTGGGTCTGCAGGAGAGTGATTACGACAATACTAGCATACGCCGCATTATTTTAGTGCACGGCGAGGGAAAAAAAGTGCAACGTAAAGATAATACTACACTTGCAGAGAACATGAGAGGAACAGGTCATCTCTTTTACATAATCGAGGCGACGCACAGTGGGAGAAAATCGTAAAAATATGAGTAAAAAATATGCCATTTGAGAAAGGATAGATATACATATATGTCCTTTATTTACAGTAGGAGTATGCTTTTGGTTAATTATGCTACATGGATGGATAAAAAGTAACAGACAGAGAAGGTCTTGAAGACTACATTGAGAACCCAGGGGCTGAGATCCCATCCCACTGCCTGACCATAATGCTGTCCTGTGGAGATCTGGGCGGGAGGCCACCATAGCGCAGAGGTTAGCATGTCCGCCTATGACGACGCTGAACGCAGGGGTTCGAATCCTGGCGAGACCATCACAAAAAATTTTCAGCTGTGGTTTTCCCTTCCTAATGCTGGCAACATTTGTGAGGTACTATGCCATGTAAAACTTCTCTCCCAAGACGTGTGGCACTGCGGCTTGCCGTTCGGACTCGGCTATAAAAAGGAGGCCCCTTATCTTTGAGCTTAAACTTGAATCAGACTGCACTCATTGATATGTGAGAAGTTTGCCCCTGTTCCTTAATGGAATGTTCATGGGCAAAATTTGCAATTTTGGAAATCCACGAAGTCTATGAAGTGGTTTCGTATTAAAGCGAGGACCTTGTGGGAACATCATTGGGAACAGGAAGATGATTATTAGGGCTTTAACTACTCTGCAGATGGCAAAATCCACATTGAACAGAAAGCTTTACTTGTTTGACAGTTTGTTTGTTTTCAAACATGACCAGATTGAGTGTCATGGCGCTCAAGAGTATAAACATATACTTTATGGGGTCTTGAGCAATATTTCAAAGTGTTATAAACGAGATGACGAAGGTAGAATGCCCTCATCACATGCCCTCCACATATATAAAAAAAAAACTATATTTAATAGACATACACATGTGGTTGGCAATTGATATAAAAAGGAAAAATCTCATTAAGGCCAGAATATTTTCATGTTGTATATGCAAATTTTTTCCTTTTCAGGTGCCAAACAAAAAAAAAAAATTCCTGCGCAATCTATAAGCCTCTACCATATTGTCTTATTAGCGTTTTTTGTATGCACAAATACACAAGCAATTGATACCAATTAACAATTGGCGTTAATCATACGCCATGCAATCAAGCGAGAAGAAATCAAATAAAAAAAAAAACTGCCATAGTGATGCCAATTATGCCATTTTCAATATTGACAGCTTCTATAAAAAATAAAATAATTTGATTCATCATCATCATCACCATCATGGCCATCATAACATTAAAGCTGTCACAATATACAAATTATTCTGTTATGTCATCATTTATGGGCCATCATGGCGTATGAGTGTCACGACATTTCAAATGAATGTTAATCATGCGTGATCCAGACATTCACAACATTTTACGAATGGCGGATATTGCAAATTCACTACAACGACTTTAACTCTGCCCTTAAAAAAAAACAACAACAACAGCGGAAAACGAAAACAGGAGGAGCATTTCACAGTAAAAATGGATTTGTCATCTGTCATCATCATCACAATGGGTTTTTTTGATTTTGCATTTCTTTCAGTTGCCGGCTTTGGAAAACATCAAAGTTATCATGATGGTGACTATCATCACTACAATTGACTACATTTGCATTTATCTACATTGATGTATGAGCATTACGTAACCATTTAAACGATGTAAAAGGAAAAAAAACGGTAGCCTCCCTTCATGCAATGATTTATGAGACTTCTTTTTGCAATGTATTGCAAATTTCCACAATGTTTTCGCATGCAAAACTTTTCAAGTAACACCATACTAAGCTCAATCAAAGTTCAATACCTGCATCAAAAATCTTTGTAAACTGTCTGTTCAATATCCAATCCTCTTCAATGCGAAATCTAAAGGGAATCAATGTCTATATCATCTTTTGGTTGATATCTATCCCTCATTTGTATGCCATTACATTGCCAAACGTACTGGCGTCGTATGAATGGATGCCACAACAAGTCATATGCTGATATGGAAAAAATCATAAATCTTCGTCTTTAACTCATGGCATTTCCGATCAAATTTGGTACATGCAAATTTTCATTTTACATGCGTTTACTGTTTTCGTAGATGTGTCGGAAATGCATAGAAAATGTTATGCACAAAAATTTGTGTTGCAAATTACCATCAATCAAAGCAAGCAAGCAAGAGTGAAGGAATTCAACAAAGGAAAAACAAAAATAAATAAAAGATATATAAATAAACTTTATTTTGAATATACAAATTGAAAACATGAAATCTGGAAAACTGAATACGAACATAAATCATTCAATGTAATGGATTCAAACTTGAAAAGTGTAAATTAAAAAATGAAAATTCACAAGGAAAAAGGCGTAAAGTTGGGCCGGGCCGAATTTTGGACCGATTTGTGCAAAGTTGCTGTAAAATGTCAAAGAGCCTAACACAAAGCACTGTCCCAAATTTCGGCGAAAACCGACAATAAATGCGCCTTTTGTGGCCCCAAAACCTTAAATCGAGAGATCGGTCTATATGGCAGCTATATCCAAATTCGGACCGATCGGGGCCAAATTGAAGAAGGATCTCGAAGAGTCTTACGCAACTCACTGTCCCAAATTTTGGCAAAATCTGAAGATAAATGCGCCTTTTATAGGGCCAAAACCTCATATCGAGAGATCGGTCTATATGACAGCTATGTCCATATCGGAACCGATCTGGGCCAAATTGAAGAAAGATGTCGAAGGGCCTAAGACAACTCACTGTCCCGAATTTCAGCAAAATCGGATAATAAATGTGGCTTTTATGGGCCTAAGACCCTAAATCGGAGGAGCGGTCTATGTGGCAGCTATATCCAAATCTGGACCGATCTAGGCCAAATTAACAAAGGATGTCGAAGGGCCAAAGACAACTCACTGTCCCAAATTTTGGCAAAATGGGATAACAAATGCGGCTTTTATGGGCCTAAGACCCCAAATCGGAAGATCGGTCTATATGGCAGCTATATCCAAATCTGGACCGATCTAGGCCAAATTAACAAAGGATGTCGAAAAGCCAAAGACAACTCACTTTCCCAAATTTTGGCAAAATGGGATAACAAATGCGGCTTTTATGGGCCTAAGACCCTAAATCGGAGGATCGGTCTATATGGCAGCTATAACCAAATCTGTACCGATCTGGGCCTAATAGACGAAGGATGTCAAAGGGCCAATCACAACTCACTGTCCCGAATTTCAGCAAAATCGGATAATAAATGTGGCTTTTATGGGCCTAAGACCCTAAATCGGAGGATCGGTCTATATGGCAGCTATAACCAAATCTGGACCGATCTTGGTCAAATTGAAGAAAGATGTCGATTGGCCTTACTAAACTTACTGTCCCAAATTTCGGCGACATCGCACAAAAAATGCGCCTTTTATGGGCTCAAAACCTTAAATCGAGAGATAGGTCTATATGGCAACTATATCCATCATCGATCTGTGCAATATTGCAGAAATATGTCAAGGGGCTTAACTTAACTCAATGTCCCAAATTTCATCAAAATCGGATAATAAATGTGGCTATTATGGACCCAAAACCTTAAATCGAGAAATCGGTCTATATGGCAGCTATATCCAAATCTGGACCGATCGGGGCCAAATTGAAGAAAGATGCCTAAGACAACTCACTGTCCCAAATTTTAGCAAATTCGGGTAATAAATGCCCTTTTTATAGGGCCAATACCTCAAATTGAGAGATCGGTCTATATGGCAGCTATATCCAAATCTCGGCTGACCTGGGCCAAATTGAAGAAGGATGTCGAAGGGCCTAATACAACTCACTGTCCCAAATTTTATCAAAATCGGATAATAAATATGGCTTTTATGGGCCTAAGACTCAAAATCGGCGGATCGGTCTATAAGGGGGCTATATGAAGATATAGTTCAATATAGCCCATCTCCGAACTTAACCTGCTTATGGACGAAAAAAAAATCTGTGCAAAATTTCAGCTCAGACTGTAGCGTGATTTCAACAGACAGGCGGACAGACGGACGGACATGTCTAGATCGTCTTCGATTTTTACGACGATCAAAAATGGATGTTTCGATGTGTTGCAAGCGAAATGACAAATTGAATATTCCCCATCCTTCGATGGTGGGTATAAACAAAATATTGAAAATACGACATTAGTAACGGAAAATTGGTAATCAAAAAGTAGTAATCGAAAACTAGAAATAGAAAACTAGAAATCGAAAATTATAAATCGAAAATAAGTAATCGAAAACCAGTAATCGACAATTAGTAATGAAAAAATATTAATTCAAGGTACGAGAAATTTAGTAATCGAACATTTTTTAAAATCGAACTTAGCTATCAAAACCTATATATCGAAAATTATTTATCAAAAATTATTTATCGAAAATTATTTATCGAAATTTTTATATCGAACATTATTTATCGAAAGTTATTTATCGAAAATTATTAATCAAAAATTATTTATCGAAAATTATTTACCTAAAATTGGAAATCAAAAATTATGGATAGAAATTAAATTCGATATTTTTGGAAGGTTTAATGTAAACCATCAACGATTAGGACGAAAGTAATCCAAACTAATTAAAGATAATAACGGCCATATTCTCAAAACTTAAAGAAAATTTAAAATAGGTTTATTTGGCAGTTCTGTAGAGAAAATTTCTCAAATAAACCCATTTCAAATCTTTATTAAGTTTTGTGAATACCGGTGTAAGAAAACAACCATTCATTAACAATAAAAGAATATTGAAATTAAGAGTTGAAAAAAAAAAATGGATTGAAAATAGTTATCGAATCCAAGGAATGCTATTTTCAAGAGCTGTTTTATAACACTTACAGCTGTAATGAGGTAAGAATAAAATGACACTTTGGGTTTCATTAGCATTTAGTGAACAAATGGCAAGATTGTAGTAAAAATAAGCATTTGGTGAAAAATTAATTCTTTAGTCAAAATAGTGCCAGAAATTTAAAAAAAAGCACAATTTTTCTGTTGAGAAAAATCTTCAACAACATTTTTAAAAAAAAATAAAATTTTCACAGTTTTTTCTATAGAAATAACGAATTGAAAAAAAATTTCTAAAGAAATAAAATTTATTTAAACTCATTAGATTACATTCTCTTATAAGACTACGTTCGCTTATAAGAATATGTTCGCTAAAAGGTAGGCAAGTTTGCCCACGAACATTCCACTAAGGAACAGGGAAGAACTTCTCACATATCAATGAGTGCTGTCCGATTCAAATTTAAGCTCAATGATAAGGGGCCTCCTTTTTATAGCCTCTTTGGGGAGAAGTTTTAACATGGCAAAATACCTCACAACTGTGGCCAGCATAAGGAAGGGGATAACCACCTATGAAAATTTTTCTGATGTTCAGGCCAGGGTTTGAACCCAGGCATTCAGCGTCATAAGCGGACATGCCAAACTCTGCGCTTCGGGGGCCACCGTTAGCTTAAAGATTACATTCACTTAAAAGTACGTTCGCTTCTAATACTATGTTCTCATATAAGATTACGTTCGCTTAAGGGACTTCGCTCGCTTAAGGGACTTCGCTCGCTTAAGGGACTTTGTTCGCTTTAGGGAATACGTGTGCTTAAGGTAACGACGTTTGCTTAAGGAACAACGCTTGCTTAAGGGACTACGTTCTCTTAAGGGACTACGTTCGCTTATAAAATAACTTTCGATTATAAGACAACGTTCGCCTATAAAAATGACGAGTGACATATATTCCTTTATAGATTAAAGATTTCAGGACAAATTGAATATATCCCCATCGCGAGGAACAACTGCAACCGTCAATCACTTCCAAAATATTCCAACTCCAGAACGTAATGCCAACAATGCCTGATTCCACTTGAAAAAATCACAATTTAATCTAAACATCAATGTCACTTATAATTTTCTTGGAATTTCCACATGCAAATTGACTCAAACACTTCGGTTTTGGACTTTAATTTGCCCCAGTGGCTATGCAAATAAATGAGACTGCCAAGCCAAACACTTGTCTCCTTTCACTTAAAAACTTTTTTTCTTGGTTTTTTTTTTCTTAATACTCATTATAAAACTTGTTAGATGTTGAAGTGTTTTTCTTTTGGCCTTCTAGAAAAGCAAGAGCAGACCTATAGAAATTAAACTCAAGGATAACATAAAAAACCTCGTTTCTTGCAGATTTAAATAAGAATACCTCTTTACTTGGGCCAACTTAAATAAAACGCAAAAAAAAAATTGCATTAAAAAAAATTATAAGATGCTGAACAGAGGCACTCAGATGCAGTCACAAATGCCTTAATATAAGTCTTAACAGAGTTGCCATTAAACAATTAAAAAAATTGTTTGTCAAACTTCTTTTTATAAAATTTTCTCCAAATTTGCATTTCAAGCGAACGTAGTTATATAAGCGAATATTCTTATAGCCGAATGTGCGCTTATAAGCGAGCGTAGTCTTATATGGGAACGTATTCTTAAAAGTGAATGTATCAAATACGTATAAGCGAACGCAATATTATAAGCAAATGTAGCGAATACATAGAGGCAAACGTAATATTATAAGTGAACTTAGTCCCTTGAGCGAAAGTAGTCCCTTAAGCGAACGTAGTCACTTAAGCGAACGAAATCCCTTAAGCGAACGTAGTCTTATATGAGAACGTAGCATCACAAGCAAATGTATTCCTTTAAGCGAATGTATTCCTTTAAGCGAATGTATTCTTTTAAGCGAATGTATTATTTTATGCGAAGGTATTCTTATAAGCAAACGTGTTCTTGTAAGCGAATGTATTATTTTAAGCGAATGTACTCTTATGAGCAAAAGAGTTCTTATAAGCGAACGTAGTCTTATAAGTGAACGTAGTCACTTAAGCGAACGTTGTTTTATAAGCGAAAGTAGTCCTTTAAGCGAACTAAGTCCCTTAAGCAAACGTAGTCCCTTAAGCGAACAAATTCCCTTAAGCGAACGTAGTATTACAGGCGAACGAATTCTTTTAAGCGAACGCATTCTTATAAGCGAAAGTATTCTTATGAGCGAATATATTTTTATAAGCGAATGTAGTCTTATAATAGAATGTAATCTAAAGAACTTAAAGACATTTTATTTCTTTAGAAAATTGTTTCAATTCGTTATTTCTATAGAAAAAAATTGTGAAGATTTTATTAAAAAATATTGTCGAAATGTTTCTCAATAGAAAAATGTAAATTCGACTCATCGAACGTAGCCCTATAAGTGAACGTGTTCTTACAAGCGAACATAATTTTATAAGCAAACGAAGTCTTCTAAGCGGATACATTCTATTAAGCGAATGTAGTCATAAAAGCAAACGTATTTTAATAAGCAAATGTATTCTTATAAGCAAACAAAGTCTTCAAAGCGAATATATTATATTAAGCGATTGAAGTCTTATAAGCAAACATACTTGTAAAAGCAAACGTATTCTCAAACGTATTCTTATAAGCAAACGTATTCTTATAAGAAAACGTATTCTTATAAGCAAACGCAGTAATGGAAACGAGCGTATTTAACACGTAGTCTTATAAACGAACATAGTCTTATAAACGAACATAGTCTTATAAACGAACATAGTCTTATAAACGAACATAGTCTTATAAACGAACATAGTCTTATAAACGAACGTAGTCTTATAAACGAACGTAGTCTTATAAACGAACGTAGTCTTATAAACGAACGTAGTCTTATAAACGAACGTAGTCTTATAAACGAAGGTAATCATATAAGCGACACCGTGGCTCAGAGGTAAGCATGATCGCCTATGACGACGAACGCCTGGGTTCAAATCTCGACGTGAATATCAGAGACATTTTCAGCGGTGGTTATCTCCTTACCACATTCTATTAAGCGAATGTAGTCTTATAAGCAAACGTATTCTCATAAGCAAACGAAGTCTTCTAAGCGAATATATGCTATTAAGTGATTGTAGTTTTAAAAGCAAACATACTCGTAAAAGCAAACGTATTCTCAAACGTATTCTTATAAGCAAACGCAGTAATGTAAACGAGCGTATTTTAATAAGCGATTATAGTTTTTAAAGCGAACACAGTCTTATAAGCAAACGTAATCTTATAAACGAACGTAGTCTTATAAACGAACGTAGTCTTATAAACGAACGTAGTCTTATAAACGAACGTAGTCTTATAAACGAACATAGGCTTATAAACGAACGTAGTCTTATAAACGAACGTAGGCTTATAAACGAACGTAGTCTTATAAACGAACGTAGGCTTATAAACGAACGTAGTCTTATAAATCACATAAGCGACACCGTGGCATCGCCTATGATGACGAACGCCTGGGTCCCAATCTCGGCGTGAACATCAGAAATTTTTTCAGCGGTGGTTATACCCTTACTATATTTGCTGGCTACATATGTAAGGAATCCTGCCATGTTAAATCTTCTCTACCAATTGGTGTCGCTATGCGGCACACCGTTCGGACTCGGCATAAAAAATCAGGCCCCTTATCATTGAGCTTAAACTCTATTCGGACTGCACTGATTGATATGAGAGAAGTATAACCTGTTCCTAAGTGAAATGTTTATGGGAAATTTAGTGGTAGTAGTAAAGGGTGATTTTAAACTATTATCTTTTTGGTAATACTGTTGTTTGTTTTACTGTCAAACATCTTCAGTTTGGTCTATAATTTGATCATGAATTGTTTTACAAACGATCAACGTTTGTAAATTATTGAATTTTATTATCAAAATGAGTGCTCTGTTAAGAAAGTTCATAGCGCGCTTCTTCCATTTTATGGTCAGTATAAACGACCCACTGAAGCGGCTATTCGGGTTATAGCACCAAATTTACATTGTTGGACATGAAACCACCAACACGCCTACGTAGAATGCAAACTGAAGAAATTATCGCAGCTGTACCGGTCAGCGTTAATAATGACCATCAATTCTCGATTCGTCGCAGTTCGCAGCAATTGGGGTTCTGTTACTCAACAACGTGAAAAATTTTGCGGCAGGATTTAAGTGGTGCAAGAATTGAAGCCGAACGACCCGAATCTCAGAATTTTTGTTGAACGGGCTCTTGGAAAGTTGGCCGAAGATTTATTTTATTATTGAAAAATTGTGATCAGCGACGAAGCTCATTTTTGGCTCAATGGGTACGTTAAGTAGCACAATTGTCGATTTTGGAGTGAAGATCAGCCAGAAGCATTGCAAGAGCTACCAATGCATCCAGAAAAAGTCACAGTTTGATGCGGTATATGGGCTGGTGGCGTCATTGGAACGTACTTCTTCAAAGATGATGCGCATTGTAACGTAACTGTGACTGGTGAGCATTATCGTAGGATGATATCGAACCTTCTTTTTTGCCCAAAATGCAAGAGCTTGACTTGCATGACATGTGAATTCAACAAAACGATTCCACATACCACACAGCATGCATAACAATGGAGCTATTGAGAGGCGAGTTATCAAAATTTTTTTCTATAGAAATTTTTGTCAAAATTTCATTTCTCTAGATTTTTTTTTAAAGATTTCCATAGAAAATAACTACATTCTTTTTTTAGCCTTTTTTTAATTCTATAGAAAATTTAATTTTTGTGCTAATGGCAGCCCTTCCCCTCGCAGCCATCTCTGTTCACCATCATTAACATCAACCTCAACATCAACATCAACATCAACGGCAGCATCTGCTTAGTGCAACTCAACTCAACTCATTGCATAGCAATGCATTTCTCATTTCATCGCAGTTCATCATGACTCAATGAAGAACATTGCCCAGGATTATCGTTGTAGTGGTGGGTGTTGATGGTAAAATGGTGCCCGGTGTTCAAAGTTTGTCACATTTAATAATGACAACTGGTGGCTTGGTGCTGCTCTGGGTGTTGTCAAGAAAGAGTGTTTAAGCACCCTGTTAACTTCATATGAAAATAGTTAACCCCAAGAAAAAACGCCCACACACACACACCCACAAGCAATAACTTGCCTAGTTTGTGTTGTACCGTTGTCATTGTAGTAGTTGAACTCATCTTTAGAGCTTTCATCTACTTTAGCTTCTTCTTCTTCTTGTTCAGCTCACTTCAAATATATGTCTCCACTTGCCATGTCTCTTGCTATCTATTGCTGAGTGTATGTGTGTGTAAGTGTGTGTGTGTGTTGAAAAATGTAGAGCAAACAAAACACAAAGAATGACAGAAATAACCTAGGAAATGGATTTGCATAAGTTTTTAACAACAGCAGCCATGCATAAACCTTTGCAGAATATTAAGTTCGGTTCAGCTCAGTTGAGCTCAGTTCGGTGCAGTTCAGAGCAGAGTTCGTGTTGGCAAACAAACAAATCAACTTAGAGCAACAGCAGCGGCAGTACCAACAACCAAGAGGCAGCCACTTGAACCGACAAACAAACAAACAAACAAGCCAACATTGAAAGGATGTTCTGGGAGGGCAACTGTGACACCAAAACCATTTCTAAAAACAACAAAAACAACAACAATGTCATCAACGCCAACAAAGACATATTCATCGTCAATATGAATCTAAAAGAATCATCATATCCTACTTGTCACCATCTCTATTCACTGCTCAGCAAACAATAGTCACTCACTTGGCCGGAGAAAAAACTAAAAAAAAAAACACTCTTAAAAAAATTTTTTTTAACTAAAATTTTTAAAATATATTTTTTTTTTTAATTTTTATGTTATTTAAGGTCTTTTTCCAAACATTTTTGTTTTTTATTTGGTTTTTAAATTTTTCAGGGAAAAAATGTTTATTGAAATTTTTCCTTGAGTGTATATGAAATTCTTTAGGAAAACTACTGCTACATACATTGTCTGATGACAATGAGTCGCAGGATATGGAGGAATTTAAGAGACAAGGATAAGTTATTTTGCATGTCTACATGCCTGACTGCTAGCCTGCCTGCCTGCCTGCCCTCAGTGAGTTTGGCCTTCTTTGTCGTCAGCAGCTATACATTGTGGAGCTGTGACATTCAAAGCAGATGACAGCATTGCACTACGTGCATGGTGCAGCTGTCTTCGTGTAATTCACAATGAGCACATTCCATTCATTTCTTCATCCATTTCTCACTTCCACAACAAAAGATTTATTCGCATTTGATGACAGTCTCAATTTTACCAAAAGCCTGACAATACTTATCGCCACCATTCAGCCAAACCCCCAGCCCCCACCCCCACCCTAACATGCAATAAAGTCATTACCGGAAGTTGTGAGCCAAAACAACACAAATCCAGTCAAATATATCTTAAATGTCCAAACCAGCGTCAAGGGACCACCTCATGCTGCACCACATCTCCAAAAAACGATTCCAAAAAAAGTGTGGCAAAAAAATTAGAAAGCTTCAAATCGGGATTTGTCCTTAGCACTGTTATGTGGCCACGCTACCTCCTTAATTGTCGCCCCACCACTTGATGGATGGATGCATGGTCCAATGCATGAATGGCTGGCTCGACGGCTAGATGGATGGATGAATGGATGGAATGCCTTGCATCACTGGATTGGTATATTAAGCAAAGCTTGAATTTTCATTGTTGTCCGTTTTTATTTGCTGTCAATTGGTTGGTATCCCTACAATTCTCAAATTCATCTGCCAAATGCTGACGGAAAAGACCACAGAGGGTTCTTTGAAAAAACAAAAAAATATGACTTTACTACAACTATGGAGCCATTCGCCACCAATTGTACCAACACAAACGAGGCAATCAAACAGAACATTAAAGTGTGTCGTGGTAAAGTGAAATCAAAGATGGGTCAGCAAGACAGGGCAGCCAACTTTAGAAATATTAAAAAAATAAAAAAAAAATTAGAAAATAAATTTATAGAAAAAACATCAGCAGAAAAGAATTTTAGAAGAAAACTTCCTCAAAAATTCAAATTCTTTAAAAAACTTTGAACAGGGGCAAACGAGTGCAGTCCGATTGAAATTTAAGCTCAATGATAAGGGGCCTCCTTTTAATAGCCGAGTCCGAACGGCGTGCCGCTATGCGACACCTCTTTGGAGAGAAGTTTTACATGGTATAGTACCTCACAAATGTTGCCAGCATTAGGAGGGAAAAACACTGCTGAAGATTTTTTCTGATGGTCTCGCCAGGATTCTCTGCGCTACGGTGGCCTCCATGAAGTTATCAAAAAATTTTCTACAGAAAAAAAATTTTCAAACTTTTCTCTAGAAAAAAATTCTACGAAAAATCAGGAACTCTTCTTTCAAAACATGTTTCTTGAAAAAATTAACCAAATTTAGACAATTTACTATAAAAATAAAAGTTTCATTCAATATTCCCTCCTCTCATAAAATAATGCGTTCGCCTATAACACTATATTCGTATATAAGACTATGTTTCCTTATAAGACTAAGTTCGCCCAAAAGACTTTGTCTGCTTCTAATACTACTTTTGCTTACAAGACTATTTTGAAAATAATGTTCGCCTACTAGACTATATTTGCTTAAAAGGCAATGTTCGCTTATAAGACCACGTTCACTCATAAGAGTACATTCGTTTATAAGACTACATTTGCATATTAGACAACTTTCGCCTATCGAACTCCGTTCGCTTGTCAGACAATGTATGCTTATAAGACCACGTTCACTTATAAGAGTACATTCGTTTATAAGACTACGTTTGCTTATTAGACAACTTTCGCCTATCACACTTCGTTCGTTTGTCTGACAATGTTCGCTTATAGGCCTGTGTATGTATGTAAGACAATGTTCGGTTATGAGACTATGCAAGCGTTAAAAACAATGCTCATTTAAGAAAATATGTATGCTTATAAGACAATGTTCGCTTATGAAACTACATTCGTGTAAATGTGTATGTCCGCTCATAAGACAATGCTTATAAGACTATGTTTGCTTTGGTTAGTTTGAAAAGATGGTGCGGACAAGGCTAAGTTCGCTTATAAGGCAATGCCCGCTTATTACAGAATACTCATCATCGGTCGCTTATGAGAGTACATTCGTTTAAAAGACTACGTTATAAGTCATCGCTCCTTTATAAGACTTGTTCGCTTAAAAGACTACGTTTGCTTATAAGACTACGTTCGTTTATAAGACTAAATTTGCTTTAAGGACTTCGTTTGCTTATAAGACTACTAAGACTACGTTCGCTTATTGGACAACGTGTATCTATCATATTCGCTTATGAAACTATGTTCGCATATAAGTCTATGTCCGCTTGAAAGACAACGCGTATAAGTCTATGTTTGCTTAGGTAAGGTTGGAAAGACGGTGCGGATAAGGCTATGTTCGCTTATTACAGAAAACTAGCTCACAAAATTACATTTGCTTAAAAAAGTACGTGCGGTTGTAGGACTACGTTATAAGACTTGTTCGCGTATAAAACGACGTTCGCTTATAAAAATTCGTTTGCTTATAAGACTATATTCGCTTATAAGACTACGTTTGCTTATAAGATTACGTTCGCTCATCAGACTAGGTTTGCTTAAAAGACTTCGTTTGCTTATAGGACTACGTTCACTTATACCACCACGTCCGTTTATGAGACTACGTTCGCTTATTATACAACGTTCACCTGCCAAACTTTGTTCGCTTTTCAGACAATGCTCGCTTATAGGACTATGTATGCATGTAAGGCAATGCTCGGTTTTGAGCCTACGCACGCGTACAAGACAATGTTCGCATATAAAAATATGTATGCTTTTAAGACAATATTCCCTTATGAAACTATGTTCGCATAAAAAATTATGCCCGATTGTAAAATAATGCTTATAATACTATGTTTGCTTAGGTTAGGTTGAAAAGATAAGCCTATGTTCGCTTATAAGGCTTATAAGGCACAAAATACTTGCTTACAAGCTACAATCGCTCATAAGATTACGTTCGCTTAAAAGATAACGAGAGGACTACATTCGCGTATAAGACGTCGTTCCTTCATAAGACTTGTTCGCTTATAAGAATTCGTTCGCTTACAACTTATAAGACTACGTCTGCTTATAAAACTTCTTTTGCTTATCAGACTACGTTCGCTTTTAAGACTACTTAATCTGGTTATAAGACTACGTTTGCTTATAACGCAACGTTCGTTTATAAGACTATGTTTGCTTATAAGACTATATTTGCTTATAAGAATACAATTGCTTATAAGACTACATTTGTTTGCAAGACTATGTTTGCTTATAAGACTACGTTTGGTTATAAGACTATGTTTGGTTCTAAAACTACGTTTGGTTTTAACACTAGGTTTGCTTATAAAACTTCGTTTGGTTTTAAGACTACGTTTGCTTATAAGACTACGTTCGCTTACAATTATGTTCGCTTGTAAGACTATTTTCGCTTGTTAGTCTATATTCGCTTAGAACGCAATGTTCGCTTATTACAGAATGCTTGCTTAAAAACCCGTAATCGCTGATAAGAGTACATTCGCTTAAAAGACTACGTCCGGTTGTCAGACTACGTTCGTTTGAAAGACTAGTACCCTTATAAGATTAGGATCGCTTATGAGACTACGTTCGCTTATAAGACTTCGTTCTTTTATAAGACTTGTTCGCTAAAAAGTCTACGTTCGCTTATAAGATAACGTTAGCTTTAAAGACTTGTTCGTTTTTAAGACTTGTTCGCTCATAAGACTACGTTCGCTTATAAGGCTACGTTCGCTAATGAGACTTCGTTCCTTTATAAGACTTTTTAGCTTATAAGACTACGTTCGCTAATCAGACTTGGTTTCTTTATAAGACTTTTTCACTTGTAAGACTACGTTCGCTAATGAGACTTCGTTCCTTTATAAAACATTTTCGCTTATAAGACTACGTTCGCTCATAAGACAACGTTAGACTTATTCGCTCATAAGACTACGTTCGCTTATAAGGCTACGTTCGCTAATGAGACTTCGTTCCTTTATAAGACTTTTTCGCTTATAAGACTACGTTCGCTTATAAGACAACGTTAGACTTATTCGCTCATAAGACTACGTTCGCTTATAAGGCTACGTTCGCTAATGAGACTTCGTTCCTTTATATGACTTTTTCGCTTATAAGACTACGGTCGCTTATAAAACAACGTTCGCTTATAAGACTTGTTCGTTTATAAGACTTGTTCGCTTATAATAACACGTTCGGTTATTAGACCATGTTCCTGCATAAGACCATTCTGGCTTATATGACCATGTTCGATTATAAAACTACGCTCGCTTTTAAGACCAGGTTCGCCTTAAAAAATTGTGTGTCGTTTCTATAAAATGTTGACCTATGTTCACTTACTGAACTACGTTTGGTTTTAAAACTACTTATAAAGCTAGATTCGCTTAAAGGATAACGTTCGCTTACTAAGAAATAAAATTTTTTAAAAATTGTCTACAGAAATAATTTTTTTTCTCGATTTTATGCAGGATATTTGTGCGGCTACAGACCATTAAAATTCTGAAAATTTTTTCTCTAGCAATTACATTTTGACAACCTGGCAACTCTTCCTTGTACACATATTCCTGTAACCACATCATGCATACTTCAACCAATTTCGAAAGTTTTATGAAATACTTAAATTTCTGTAGTTTTTACTGATGACCCTCAACCCAACCAACTGCAGACCGACCCATTCTAATGAACCTGCTGTGGCCTAGAATAGGTAGCCAAGTACCAAAAAAAAGAGGAATTTAGTTGCTTCCTGGGAAAAATTGCAAGTGCTTCATTAAAATTCCTGCTATTGACAAAAATTCTAGGCAAAATCCTTACTAACTGTTTCCCTCTCGTTTCGTTTTGCATTGCACAATGCCTGCGAGAAATGCTGTTTGCCAAAGGATTTAAAATTGCCAATAATGATGGAAGGCTTTAAGGTCTTATCACAAAAGAATCGAAAATGAGAATTTGAATGGCATAACCATCATAGATGGATGGACTTTAGGTGAATTGTTGGCCAGCAAAGTGAGTGTAGACTATAGGAACATGATGAGATAATAAAAGAAACCGCAATCAAAAATCCGAAAATAAAATTTAAAAAAAAATACAAAACAAAATCTGAGGTTAAGACTAATTTTTAAAATGTTGAAAGAAAAGATCTGATAAGAAGATAATGTTCGCTTAAAAGACCATGTTCGCTTATAAGGCCATGTTTGCTTATAAGACAATGTTCGCTTATAAGACAATATTCGCTTATAAGACAATGTTCGCTTATCAAAAATACGTTGATGGCTATGTTCGCTTAATAAAAAAATTTTTACTTATAAGACCATGTTCGCTTGCAAGACCATGTTCGCTTATAAGGTTATGTTCGCATGTAATAATACTTTCGCTTATAAGTTTCCTTGCGCTTTAAGAGAATGCGCACTTTTGAAACTTTTAAGACCCATTTCGCTTAAAGACTATGTTTGCTTTTAAGATTTATTTCGCTTATAAGACACTTTGCTTTTACTCGCTTTTAAGATTATATATGCTTATAAGACTCCTTTAAAAATCAAGAATCCGAAAATAAAATTAAAAAAAAAATCTGAGTTTTAGACCAATTTCAAAAATGTTTTAAGACAAACTTTAAAAGATCTTTGATAAATTTTGCTTACAACCCAGCGTTCGATGAGAAGACAATGTTCGCTTATAAGACAATGTTCACTTACAAAACAAGGTTCATGACTATGTTTGCTTATAAGAAATGTTTCGCTTATGAGGCCATGTTCGACTGGTCTAATACTTTCGCCTATAAAACTCCTTGTGTTTATAAGACAAAGCATACTATTTATGTTCGGTTTTAAGATTTATTTCGCTTAAAAAACTATGTTGGCTTTTAAGTATAAATTCGCTTATAAGACTATGTTCGCTTATAAGACTTCTTATGCTTATAAGACTTTATAAGACAATGTTCACGTACAAAACTATGGTCATGACTATGTTTGCTTATAAGAAATGTTTTGCTTATAAGACTATGTTCGCCTGTTATAATACTTTCGCCTATAAAACTCCTTACGTTTAAAAGACACTGCGTACTATGTTCGGTTTTAAAACTCATTTCGCTTAAAAAACTATGTTGGCTTTTAAGAATAAATTCGCTTGTAAGACTATGTTCGCTTATAAGACTTCTTATGCTTGTAAGACTTTATAAGACAATGTTCACGTACTACAAAACTATGTTCATGACTATGTTTGCTTATAAGAAATGTTTCGCTTATGAGGCCATGTTCGCCTGTTATAATACTTTCGCCTATAAAACTCCTTGTGTTTATAAGACAAAGCATACTATTTATGTTCGGTTTTAAAATTTATTTCGCTTAAAAAACTATGTTGGCTTTTAAGAATAAATTCGCTTATAAGACTATGTTCGCTTATAAGACTTCTTATGCTTATAAGACTTTATAAGACAATTTTCACTTACAAAACTATGTTCATGACTATGTTTGCTTATAAGAAATATTTAGCTTATAAGACCATGTTCGCCTGTTATAATACTTTCGCCTATAAAACTCCTTACGTTTATAAGACAATGCGTACTATGTTTTGGTTTGAAGACTCATTTCGCTTAAAAAACTATCTTGGCTTTTAAGAATAAATTCGCTTATAAGACAATGTTCGCTTATAAGACTTCTTATGCCTATAAGACTTTAATCGCTTTCAAATTATATAAGCTTATTAGACTACACTCGCTTTTAACATAAAATGTGTTTATAAGACTCCTTTTGCTTATAAGACTACTTTCGCTTATAAGACTACTTTTGCTTATAAGACTTCTTTCGCTCATAAGATTTTTTTTTTTTGCTTAAAAGACGCATGTTTTCTTGTAAGACTACGTTCGCCTATAAGACTTATTTCGCTTATAAGATTCATTTCGCTAATAAGACTCTTTTCGCATATACGACTTCTTTCGCTTATAAGACTCCTTCGCTAATAAGATTTTTTTGCTAAAAAGAATCCTTTTGTTATAAGACTACGTTAGTCTATACAACTTCTTTCGCTTATAAGACTACATGCGCTTATAAGACTATTTTCGCTTATAAGATTATTTTCGCTTATAAGACTTTTTTCGCTTATAAGACTATGTTCGCTTATAACACAATTTTCTTTTATAAGACTAAATTCGCTTACAAGACTCTTTTCACTTATACGACTCTTTTCGCTTATAAGACTCCTTTCGCTTATAAGACTCCTTTCGCTTGTAAGACTACGATCGCTTATAGTACTACATTCACTTATAAGATAATCTTCGCTTATACAACTACGTTCGCTTATACGACGACGTACTTTTGCCTAAAATTTAATGTTTTTCCCCTTAAAATTTGATTTTGTTAACAGTTTTGAGTTTTTATCCACCCTAATATTTAATCTGCATATGAGACATTTTTGGACCAGTAGTTGCCAATTTAAATTAGGCCAAATTTCCACAACTTCTTGCAGTTCTTTGAAACCAACAGGAATTTTCAAAATTTTATGAATGCAGGAATGACTATGAAATTGTCAAACGCCACAAACCTGTTTGAAATTTCTCAACATAGTTTCTAAAAACAATCATGATACACTTTGCTCGTTCTCTCATTAAAGGAGACCATGTGTAAGGATTTATCTAACAAAGGAATCCTTGGGTGATGTTGTGCAGTAAAAGCCCCATGTTGCGAATGTTCACAAAGTCTATGTCACATTTCCCCCCACCCCCCTTACCAAACCGGAGAAGTAATTGAGTGCATATTTCCTACGATGTTGCAGTAACAAAGCCCTGGGCCATCTCCATTTGGACAACACAAAGAATGAATGAATTATTCTCGGAATGAAAGGTGTTTATAAAACGGAATTATAATCATCATCATCGTCATCACCATGCCGACATAATCTGAACTATTGAATAATTGAGACATGTGGCCTAAGGCATCTTTGAAATTCTCAGAGGCAAGGACAGGCCCTGGTAATTGGTACTTCCAACTACTCCACCATTTGCTTTGCTTTACAGTTTATTTGTATTTGCCAACACCGCAAACGACTCTGGCCATGTTTACACCTCTTCCGATGAGTATTCAGGCAGTGCATTTGTTTGGAGCAGAACAAAGTAGAGAGGAATCTTTGAAAAGAAATTCGTTAACAATCTCAGTCAGTGTGACTGCCATCACTGTTGACTTGTGGTAGCAAACATTGACGAACATGAATTAGGACTGGCAAAGGTTTTTGCCAATTTATTCTTATCTAGGACAAGAAACATGATTTTATTATACCTTACTTTGATCACAGTTGATATAAGTTTGGTTTTTGTTTTTTTTTTTTTTTTTTTTTTGGAAACCGACGAGTCTCTTGTGCTTTATGTAATAACAATGTATGGGATGCTATAGCTTTACAGCAAAGGTCCTTAACTGGCAATTTAATTTTTCTCACAGAGATACTTGTTTGAAGATATCACACAAACTGGTGAAGACCAAATCAAAATTAAAGATTTATGTACTGTTAGGGATAGCAATTGAAATTAGGTTTACTGATAATAACTTTATAGGATTGCTAGAAATTGAAAACTACATTTGTTTCAAGATACTTTCGCCGCTAAGATTTCGTGTGCTTGTAAGACTATGTTCGCTTACACGACTATGTTAGCTTATATAAGACTTCAATCGTTTGAAAGACTCAAAAAACTTAAGAGACATTTGTTTATAAAACTAAATTTAGATAACAACTCGTCGCTTGTAAGACTACTTTTGCTTCAAAGACCACGAAAGCTCATATAATTACATTCTGTTATACATTCGGTTTTAAGACTTCATTTAGTTAAAAGATAACATTCGGTTATAAAACAATATTCGGTTATAAGACTACATTTTATTAGAAGACTACATTCGGTTATAAGTCCACATTCGGTACATTATAAGACTACATTTGGTACATTATAAGATAACATTCGGTTATAAGAATACTTCTGGTTATATGACTTTCTTTGGAAATAAGACTACTTTTGCTTAAAAGACCACGAAGGCGAATATAATTACATTCTGTTATAATACTACATTGGGTTTTAAGACTACATTTGGTTAATAGAAAACATTCGGTTATAAGACTACATTTTATTAGAAGACTACATTCGGTTATAAGTCCACATTCGGTGCATTATAAGACTACATTCGTTTATAAGACTACATTCGGTACATTATAAGATAACATTCGGTTATAAGAGTACGTTCGGTTATATTAATTTCTTCGGAAATAAGACTACATTCGGTATATGACTTTCTTCGGTAATAGGTCTACTTTCGGTAATAGGTCTACTTTCGGTTATAAGACTTTTTTCGGTTTTAAGACTACATTCGGTTATAAGACTACATTCCCTTATAGAACAAAATTGCTTATGAAACTACGATCGCTTATAAAAATGAATTTGTTCTGAAGACAACATTCAAATCCAAACTATATCCGCATACAAAAGAGTGTCATTTGCAAAACTACGCCTTTTATAAGGCACTGATCATTTAGGTGACTACAAATGCATATAGAACAACGATTGGGGGACATTTTTGCTTATAACACAATGATTGCTCATAAAATTGCATTAACCTCAAAGACTAGGTGTGTTTGCAAAACTGCAATTGTTTATTAGATTTGTTCAAAAGATTTAAGGTTCGCTTAGAGGAATTAATTTGCTTGGCAGATAATATTAACATAGAAGACCATATCCGCTTACAAGACAGTATTGTTTGCTTATAGGAATTCGTCCTTTTATGAAGCAGTTTGTGCTTTTTATGACTTCGTGTGCTAATAAAACTGACCTCTTTTATATTGCTTTATTTTGCTTGTAATACTACTTTTGCTTATAAGACTACTTTTGCTTATAAAACTGCTTTTGCTTATAAGACTACTTTTGATTATAAGACTACTTTTGCTTATAGTATACTTTCGCTTATAAGACTCCTTTTGTTTATAAGACTACTTATGCGTTCTTTTATAAGAGACTATGTTCTCCTTTAAAAGATTACGTTCTCTTATTTTTTTAAGACTACGTTCTCTTATAAGACAACGTTCTCTTATAAGACTATGTTCTCTTATAAGAATACGTTCTCTTATAAGACTACGATCTCTTATAAGACTATGTTCTCTTGTAAGATTACGATCTCTTTTAAAACTACGTCCTCTTATACGATCTCTTATTAGAGACTATGTTCTCCTACAAAAGATTACGTTCTCTTATAAGACTATATTCTCTTATAAGATAACGTTTTCTTATAAGCCTACGTTCTCTTGTAAAAATAAATTCTCTTGTAAGACTACGTTCTCTTATAAGACTACGTTCTCTTTTAAGACTACGTTCTCGTATAAGACTATGTTCGCTTTTAAGACTACGTTCTCTTATAAGACTACGTTCTCCCATAAGACTACGGTCTCTTATAAGACTGTGTTCTCTTATAAGACTACGCTCTCTTATAAGACTACGTTCTCTTATAAAATACGTTATCTTATAAGACTACGTTTTCTTATAAGACCACGTTCTCTCATAGGACAATGTACTTTTTCAGGCTACGTTCTCTTATAAGACTATGTTCTCTTTTAAACCTACGTTCTCTTATAATACTATGTTCTCTTTTAAGACTACGTTCTCTTAGAAGACTACGTTCTCTTAGAAGACTACGTTCTCTTATAAAACTATGTTCTCTTTTAAGACTTCGTTCTCTTAGAAGACTACTTTCTCTTAAAAGACTAATTTCGCTTATAAGACTACGCTCACTTCACAGATTGAGGCTACCGTAGCGCTGAGGTTAGCGTGTCCGACTATGACGCCGAACGCCAAGGTTCAAATCCTGTCGAGAACATCAGGAAAAATGTTCTGCGGTGGTTATCTAGTCTTAATTCTGGCGACATTTGTGAGGTACTATACCGCGTAAAAACTTTTCCCCACGTAAAAACTTCTCCCCGTTCGGACTTCGCTATACAAGGAGGTTCCTAAACATTGATATGTGAGAAATTTGTCCCTGTTCTGAAGTGGAACGTTTATGGGCAAATTTGCATCGCTTCTCAGTTTACGTTCGCTCAAAGGACCACTTTCAAACCACGTTTTCTTGCAAAGCAAAGTTTTCATTCACATATAAGAATACATTGGCTTATAGAACTTTATTCGGTTATAAGATTTCATTCGCTTATAAGACTTTATTCGCTTATAAAACTTTATTCGCTTATAAGAACTCATTCGCATTTTCTTTGTCATTACCCGGCTTTCGCATCTAACAAATACCGGAGGTTGGGGCACTATACCAGACATCAACCAACTTGGGGGAGTGGCATGGAAAACAATTAAGGATTTTGTAAGTAGCACGGTACTCCTAACTTTGATTTTCTGTTTCAAGGTTACCTTTTTTGTATTTAGAGCGCAGAACCAGCCGATTACTGGCTTAGGTGTATTCATTCATTTACTCACGTACAAGCCTACATTCGCTTATAAGACTTTATCCGCTTATAAGAATTCATTAGCTTATAAAACTTTAATGGCTTATAAGAACTTATTCGCTTATAAGATTTCATTCATTTGCACACATTTTCACGGTTAAGACTACATTCGTTTATAAGACTTCATTCGCTTAAATGACTTCAATCACATAATAACTAATTCACGTATAAGACTACATTCGCCTATAAGACTTCATTCGCTTTTTAGATTTTTTCACTTATAAGACTTCATTCTTTTATTCACGTATAAGTCTAATTCTCTTATAAGACTACATTGGCTTATAAGACTTTATTCGTTTATAAGACTTCATTGGCATTAAAGACTTCATTCGCCTATAAGACTTCATTCGCTTATAAGACTTTATTCGCTTATAAGACTTTATTCACTTATATAAATTCATTCATTTACTAACTAATTAACGTATAAGACTACATTCGCTTATAAGACTTCATTCACTTATTAGGCTTTATTCACTCATAAGACTTGCTTTTATTTATTCACGTATAAAACTAAATTCGCTTATAAGATTTCATTAGCTTATAGGACCTCATTCACATATAAGACTACATTCGCTTGTAAGACTTCATTCACTTATAAGACTTCATTCATTTATTCACGTATAAGACTTCATTCGCTTATAAGACTTTATTTGCTTATAAGATTTCATTCATTTATTCACGTATAAGACTTCATTCGCTTATAAGACTTCATGCACATAAAAGACTTTATTCACTGATAAGAATACATTTATTTATTTACGTATAAAACTTCATTGGCTTAAAGACTTCATTCATTTATTCACGTATAAGATTACATCGCTTGTAAGACTCCATTCGCATACAAGACTTTATTCGCTTATAAGACTTTATTCATTTATTCACGTATAAGACTTCATTCGCTTATAAGACGTTATTCGCTTAAATGACTTCATTCATTTACTCACTAATTCACGCATAAGACTACATTCGCGTATTAGCCTTTATTCACTTATAAGACTTTATTTGCTTATAAGACTTTATTCGCTTATAAGGCTTCATTCAGTTATTCACGTATAAGACTACATTCGTATATAGGACTTTTTTCGCTTATAAGACCTCATTCGCTTATAAGACTTTATTCGCTTATAAAACTTCATGCGCTTCTCAGATAACGTTCACACTAAAGACCACTTTCAAGACTATGTTTCCTTTCAAGACCACTACGTTCGGTTGAAAGACTATGTCACCGTGCACGCATATAAGACAACGATAGTTCATAGGACTACTTTGAAGGAGTATTGCAGCTGTTATAAGAGTATAATATAGCCCAAAATGTAGAAAAGTAGAAATAACTCTACAAAAGCGGAAATAATTCCACAAATTTTGAGCTGTGGAGTTAAAAAATGTTCTTTACATTCGTAGAGTTGTCATTGCCAATAGAAAGTGGTGTGGACTGTGGGCTTATTCCACCTATTTTTAAACATGTTGGGCTATTGTGTGGTGGTTATCATCCAATTACTCCAGTTCGGACAAACCTCACGGTATCAGCTATTAATTGGAGGCAACTAATCAATGAAGAGGGCAGCATTTATAAATACTCAAGAAGTTTTCTTCCTTTCCTTAGTAAGTTGTTCATCATTGTGTTCGTCCGGCAAATGTTATTCATACACTTACGAGATTTTTTTTTTTATATATCATTGCAATGGCTATTCCCTTCTAAATTGCCCTCTTTTCTTCAATCTCCACCAAAATTGAGCTCAAAAAGCTTTTATTCCTTTTGTACATTTAAGGCTTTTTTTTGGGAAACTTAATATAGGAAATTGAAAGAGAAGGATGGAAACCTATTCAATTTCTTTCCAATAATTCCTCTTTGCTGCTTCACCTACCAGAATCACTTTCCAAATGCTGCTTTTCCAACCCACCTATTCCTTCCTTCCATTCCTTATATACAAATCAAGGTTTTAATATTCACAACTTAGTTTTTTTGTTTGTTGTACAGCTACTTGGGGAGCTTCTTCTTAATGTTCTGTTAAAGCCTCCTTGGGAACAGATTAGTAAGGCTACTTGCCATTAATACAACAAATTGTTTCCCTTACTCACTGCCTTTAGCCTATTCTTCTAAGCTTCTTAGGTCAATTTTGGAGTTACACATCCATCCTGCCATCCACTTGTAAACCATAAAGTGTTATGCACATGTATGCTTGGCAGATAGCCTTAATCGCATGAGCATCCCTTTTTTAAGGAATGCTGATGCATACCTTGTCGCTCACGGAAAACAAAAAAATATATGAAAATAAACTCTCACATTTTAAGGCCCCCGCAGAACCACACCCAAACATAAATACGCACACACCTAAACATAAAGGCAATAGGCATGTGTATTGGTAGGTGTACACAAGTGTTTCAGAACGCACACACACACACACATATTTACAACAGCTTTCAATGCTTGACAGAAAGAATGGTGATGGAGATGGTGTTGGTTGGTTGCTGATCACCACTTTAGTGGAATGCCTGTAGTTCGGGCCTGACACACATATATTTGCAATTATACTTCCATATGCCACAGCTAGTGGAAGGCAGGCATCCAACCTGCCTGCCTGCCTGTCAGTCAGTCCACCAGACAGCCAACCATTCAGCCCGAGAATGCACATCAACATTTTAAGTAGGATGATCCTTAGAAATTATTACAGCAGCAAATCAATTTCACGCTCCCATAATCCAACAAACGATGACTAAGTCAAGGATGCAATGCTCCAAAAGGCATTTCGCCTTCGCATAAAGGCAACATTGAGTTTTGCTGTTTTTTCTATGCTCTTCACTATTCACTTGCTTAGCTTCTGCTCGCTGGGGCTCGCATTGCCAAGCAGCAGGAGCAGCAGCTAAAGCTTACTTGGCGGGGGGTTGTGGTGTGGGGATTTAGGTTGTGCTGCACTTCAGTTTTGCAAGCTACCACCTAGAAAACCTAGAATGCCATCCACCCTTGCTATGGCAAATATTTCGGCACTAATAAGTAGAAGTTGAGCGAGCGTAATTATAAAAACTTTTTTGCCTCGTAATTAACATGCATTTCCACTCCGTTTTTTTTTACTTTCTTTCTTTCTTTTATGTTGGCTATAGTGCAAGTTGGTTGGTTCGTTTTTTTCTGCTTGTTCTTGCTAATCCTGCACCAGCAAAAGAGCAGATGCTGCTTTACAGCATGATTTTTCCCTCAATATCTCGGCAAAAGCAAGCTGTTACTTTTGATGTTAATGTTGAGCTTTCTCGGTTGTGGGTAGCTTTGGACGTCCTCCATTGTAGTAGCGGCTGCTGTAAGAGGTTTCTCTGCTCAAAGATGATGGGCCTTTTGCCTTTGCACGGTGGCTTCTGATGTTTGCCAAGCCTGCTGCTGCCGCCAAAGATGATGGTGCTGTATTAAAAAAAAGGAAACTTTCTTCTGGCAACTGGTCTGTTGCCTTTTTCTCTTTTTTCTTAGCTATTTAATTTTTTTTTCTTATATTTTTCCAGGCCTGTGTTGGCCCATCGAAAGTGTGCTGAAGTTGAGATAACAAAAACTTTTCCCATTTCCTTATTTTTATCACCTACATAAATGGCATATGTTGTTTAAAAATGTCTTTGGCACACAAATTATTGTTGGACCGAAGTTGCAAAAAAAAATATATAAAAATAATAATTAATTAAAAGTCAAATTAGTTTGGCCCTACTCAAAGTTTGGTAATACAAGGAGTGGGATAATATCGAGTGTGCAAAAAGAAAATACAAGGCCAAAAAGGGATGGCAAGGCATAACACAAAGGGAAATCAATTTTATTTCTAAAGAAAATTTTGGCCAACGTTTTATTTGGAAAGAAATTTTTTTCAAAAACTTTTTTTTATAAAAAATTTTGTCACAAAATTTTTAAAAAAAATTTTGTCACAAAATTTTTGTCACAAAATTTTTAAAGAAAATTTTTGTCACAAAATTTTTAAAGAAAATTTTTGTCACAAAATTTTTATAGAAAATTTTGTCACAAAATTTTTATAGAAAATTTTGTCACAAAATTTTTATAGAAAATTTCAATTTTGGATAAAATTTTGTCACAAAATTTTTATAGAAAATTTTGTCACAAAATTTTTATAGAAAATTTTGTCACAAAATTTTGTCACAAAATTTTAATAGAAAATTTTGTCACAAAATTTTTATAGAAAATTTTGTCACAAAATTTTTTGTAGAAAATTTTTTCACAAAATTTTTATAGAAAATTTTGTCACAAAATTTTTATAGAAAATTTTGTCACAAAATTTTTATAGAAAATTTTGTCACAAAATTTTTATATTTTACAAATTTTCTATAAAAATTTACAAAATTTTTATAGAAAATTTTGTCACAAAATTTTTATAGAAAATTTTGTCACAAAATTTTTATAGAAAATTTTGTCACAAAATTTTTATAGAAAATTTTGTCACAAAATTTTTATAGAAAATTTTGTCACAAAATTTTTATAGAAAATTTTGTCACAAAATTTTTATAGAAAATTTTGTCACAAAATTTTTATAGAAAATTTTGTCACAAAATTTTTATAGAAAATTTTGTCACAAAATTTGTATAGAAAATTTTGTCACAAAATTTTTATAGAAAATTTTGTCACAAAATTTTTATAGAAAATTTTGTCACAAAATTTTTATAGATAATTTTGTCACAAAATTTTTTTATAGAAAATTTTGTCACAAAATTTTTATAGAAAATTTTGTCACAAAATTTTTATAGAAAATTTTGTCACAAAATTTTTATAGAAAATTTTGTCACAAAATTTTTATAGAAAATTTTGTCACAAAATTTTTATAGAAAATTTTGTCACAAAATTTTTATAGAAAATTTTGTCACAAAATTTTTATAGAAAATTTTGTCACAAAATTTTTATAGAAAATTTTGTCACAAAATTTTTATAGAAAATTTTGTCACAAAATTTTTATAGAAAATTTTGTCAGAAAATTTTTATAGAAAAATTTGTCAGAAAATTTTTATAGAAAAATTTGTCACAAAATTTTTATAGAAAATTTTGTCACAAAATTTTTATAGAAAGTTTTGTCATAAAATTTTTTTAGAAAATTTTGTCACAAAAAATTTATAGAAAATTTTGTCACAAAATTTTTATAGAAAGTTTTGTCATAAAATTTTTATAGAAAATTTTGTCACAAAAATTTTATAGAAAATTTTGTCACAAAATTTTTATAGAAAATTTTGTCACAAAATTTTTATAGAAAATTTTTTACTGTGCAAACAAAATTTCACTTCAATCTCCCTACCCATCTCCGAGATCTGGTGTTTTTGAAAATTAGGATGGGGTTTTGGTGGTGGATTGGAGTAGCCAAACCCTTTGCCGCGAACGTGAATATTAGATTCATACTCTAAAAACCACATTTGAGCTAAAAAACACGGTATGCAAAATTTCAGCCAAATCGAACAAAAATTGCGGATTCCAAGGGTTCAAGAAGTGAAATCGGGAGATCGGTTTATATGGGAGCTATATCTAAATCTGAACCGATATGGCCCATTTTCAATCCCCAACGAGCTACGTCAATATTAAGTATCTGTGCAAAATTTCAAGCGGCTATCTGTACTCATTCGACCGCTATCGTGATTTCGATAGACGGACGGACGGATATGGCTAGATCGAATCAGAATGTCGAGAGGATCCGGAATATATATACTTTATGGGGTGCCAGATCAATATTTCGAGGTGTTACAAACGGAATGACTAGATTAGTATACCTCGATCGTATGGTGGTGGGAACTAAAACTGTGAGATAGTCAACAACTTGATATATCTCGGCATCGCCGTAACCAAAACAAATGACATCAGTTTTGAAACAAAACCAAGGATTATATTGACTAACAGGTGCTACCTTGGATTGAGCAAGCAGCTGAGATGCAAAGCCACCTCTCGACAGACAAAGATTACTCTTTACAAGACACTGATACTATCCGTGCTGTTGTATGGCTCCATGGGTACTTGCAAAAGTAGATGAGGCAGTACTTGGAGTGTTTGAGAGAACTACACTTCGTAAAATACATATGGACCAATTTGCGTTAATAGGGATTATAGTACGAGTCACGAGCTGTATGACGACGATAGCATAGTTAAACGCCTTAAAATACAACCGTTGCGTTAGCTAGGACATGTTGTCAGAAAAAAAAATAAAGAAGCTCCAGCGAAGAAGCCTTTTGAAGGCGACTCTAACAGAGCACCCAAAAGTGGAAGATAGAAACTGTGATGGGGTGACCAAGTGGAGAAAGACATCTCGAAACTGGGTGTAAGAGAATGGAGGCGCTTGGAAATCTATTCTACGTTCGTGTGTGTGTGTGTTTCTCTTTCGAGACGAGCTCAATGATAGGAGATTTTCTTTGCAAATGGAAAAGGAAAGCCAGAGATCGCAACGCACACCAAACACTATGGGATGAGTTTCGTAATTTGCTTGCAATTACTCATCAGCCATATTAGGTGTGAAGGCTTCAAGGGCTGTACGACTTGTACTTGCGAAAGCGCCTCTATGATACAAATTACGTATTAATTACGCTCGGCCACCCTGTCTATCAGCTGTACTTTTCCCAATGCATGTCTTTTTGTGTAAGGTAAAAATTTTCTGTCTGCACATATTACACTACTCCCATGGTATGCACATGATTCTGTGCATCTGTTGAAAGTTGTATTGATGACTTCGAACGTTAGATAACGAAATGGCTCTCGTTGCCGTTTGTTTTTGTTTTAAAATGTTCTTCAACACTTTTTCCATAGGAAAGTATGGCAAAATTTTATTTTTATACAAATTTTGCACAGGTTCGCTCTAACTGTAAACACTGTTATGGACATTTATTACAAGCTGTCGGTAATCAAGCACTTAGAGAATTATATCCTGAATCCAATTAAAAGTAACATGTGTCTCAAATCATTACATTTTTAATTACTTAATTTGATTTGCAAGTCTTTTGCAACATCTCACATAAATTGTTGTGAAATCAAATTTCTGTTGTATCTGCTTCGTAGCACCAATTAATTCAGTTTATCAATTAAGAATTATTTGAAATATGTTTTTCTTTGCCAAAATCTCCTTAGGCGATAAGAAATTAAATGAAATGTCCAAAATGACATTATGTTCAAGTTCGTTCGTTCGTTTGTTCGTTCAGCAGCCATTTTAAATTAAATGAGCTGAGAAGGAGATTTTTTGTGCATTTTAAGCCATAACGACCGTAACACCATCCATGCCATGCTATGCTGTGCTGTGTTGTGTGTTGCGTTGCGTTGCAATGTGATAAAGTGTTAAGTGTCTTCCTGTCGTTGATAGTGAGTCTCTCAGAATGCTGTAAATTTCCTTAAGTCTTGGAGTCATAAAGTTTGGCCATTTCACTTTAAAGTTAAAACAATTCATTATAACGCATATAACGACCCGTTTGCTGAGTCCTTTAGTCAAAAGCAAGCATTGCAAAGGATATCTTTAGGATATACATGCACACACACACGCACACATTGAAACACATGTATACACAATAACAGTGGTGTTGACATAAAAATGGCTACAATATAGACTCGTGTATAATAGAGAAAGAAAAGTCGTTACACTTAAGATTTATAGGAAATTTTGTGGTACACTTTTCGTAGCGCAATTTTGTGGAGAATAGAGAAAATAATCTAGAAAATTTTATTTCA
>NC_081556.1:147717523-147915918 GCF_963082655.1 Stomoxys calcitrans | reverse complement strand
CCTTTCATTTTCCTTCGTTTCACCTTCCTGCCTTCATCACACACCCTTCTCCTTCCTGACTTCATCCCGTTTCTTTCTTCATACCTTCTTCTTGCCTTCTCCTTCGCTTTTCCTTCCCTTCTTTTTCTTCTTCTTCTCCTTCTTACTTATGTATTTCGTTTTCTCTCTCCATATCTCTCTCATCCTCATGATTTTTCTTTTTCTCTCTTACAGTTACGATCTCTTTCTTTTTTGTGATTTCCTTTCGCTCTTCCGCTGTATCTCTTTCTCATTAGCATGATTTCTTTTTCTCCTTCCCTTCTCCTTCCCTTTCCTTCCTTTCTCCTCCCATCTCCTTTCCTTCGCCTTCCCTTATCTTTCCCTTCTGCTTCCCTTCTCCTTCACCTCTCCATCCTTTCTCCTTCACCTCTCCATCCCTTCTCCTTCCCTACTTCTTCCCTTCTGCTTTCCTTTTCCTTCCATACTTCTTCCCTTCTTCTTTCCTTCTCCTTCCCTACTTCTTTTCTTCTCATTTCCTTCTCCTTCCATTCTGATTCCTATATCCTTTCCTTTTCCTTCATTTCACCTTCCTGCCTTCATCACCTACCCTTCTCCTTCCTGTCTTCATCGCGTTTCCTTCTTCTTCCCTTCTCCTCCGCTTCTCCTTCGATATCCATTTCCTCTTTCTCATTCTTTCCTTATTGTGTACTTGTGATATCTCTTTGTCCCTCACTGTATCTTCTTCTTATGATTTCATTCTCTCTTTCGTTTTCTCTCTCTTACTCATAATTTGTCTCTTTTATTAATTCTTCCTTCTACTTTTCCTTCCCTTCTCCTTTACCTCTCCATCCCTTTTCCTTCCCTACTTCATCCCTTCTCCTTTCCGTATCCTTCCATTTTAATTCCCATATCCTTTCCTTTCCCTTCATTTCACCTTTCTGCCTCCATCACCTACCCTTCTCCTTCCTGCCTTCATCACATTCCCTTCTTCTTCCCTTCTCCTTCGCTTTTCCTTCCCTTCTCCTACACTTCATTATTTCCTCTTTCTCATTCTTACCTTCTTGCTTACTTGTGATATCTCGTTGTCCCTAACTGTATTTTCTACTTATGATTTCATTCTCTCTTTCGTTTTCTCTATCTTACTCATAATTTGTCTCTTTTATTAATTCTTTCTCCCTCTCGTTCTCTTTTTTTCTATCCCATACCCTTTTCTAATTTTTTTTGAGATTTTTCTTTTTAATGCACTATTTCCTAAATGTCTCTCTTCATTTATCTCTCTTCTTCCATTTTGACTCTCTTCCTGTATATTTTACCTGTATATTTCACTATCTGTATCTTTTACTTATGAATTTTTTCTGTCTCTCTTTTACTTACTACTTCTCTCATTCATTTCTTCTCCCTCTCTCACCTATTATTCTCTTTTTGGGGTACATTTTTGTTTTTCGCTTTCTGGTTAGAGATTTGAATTGTTTTTCTCTTTTTTCTCTTTTTTCTCTTTTTTCCTATAGCTTTTTCCTCTTCCTTTATTTATCATATCTCTCTCGCTCTCTCTATATCCCTTGATTTTCCTCTCTCTTTCGCTTTCTCTTTCTTATGATTTGCGACTTTCTCCTATTAATTTTCTCCCCATCTCTCACTTATGATTTTTCGTTTTCTCTCTCATCCCCTTTTTCCTTCTCTCTCTCTCTCTCCTTATCTTTTTCTCGCTCTCATTATTATTATTATTATTGCTCTCTTTGTCTCGATGTCTCTCTTTCAATATCTTCCCTTCCCCCTTCTTTCTTTCTCTCTTCCTGTATCACTTACTTGTGATACCTCTATCTCTGCCCCACTATCTGTATCTCTTTCCGTTATTCTATTGCTTTTGATTTATCTCTCTCTTATATATCACCCTTCCTCTCTCTCTTATCCTCGTTCTCTCGCGCGTTCCCGTTTTCTCTCTTTTAGAGATTTTTTTTCTTTTCCCTTTACTTTTTGAGATTTGATCTCTCTCTCTCTCTCTAACTTTCTCTCTCTCTCTCTCTAACTTTCTCTCCTGCTGTATATCTTACTTATGCTATCTATTTCGCTCTCTCTGTGTCTCTAACTTTTGTTATCTTTTTCTCGCTCTCTGTATCTTTTACTTGCGATACCAGTTTCTGTATATCACTATCTATTTTTCACTTACGATTAACTCTCCCATTAATTCATTTTCTCTTTTTCTTTCTCTCTCTCTCCCTCCCTTACACCTATTTTTATCTTTTTGAAATAAATTTTTTTTCTCTTTCTGTTTCGAAATTTGAATTTTTTCTGTTTGTTTCCTATAGCTTTCTCTCTTCTTTTATTTGTCACATTTTTGTCTTCCTCTCTCTCACCTATCCTTGTCAATCGATTTTCTTTACTCAATTTTTTTTTTACATTCTACAACGGTAATTATTTTGTCACAATCATATTTTATTAACTTTTATCAATTACTTTGGTTTGAAGCAACTTTTTTTCGATCAGCACAATTACAAATTTTCTCTCCTCTTGCGAGGGAAAGAAAGTTTCCTATGAATAATTTTTGTACGTGCATTGTAACTGGACCAAGACAGTTGAAGTGCTGTAATTACACAAACACAATCGTCTTGCAAGTGACATTAACAGCGTGCGTGGGTGTGTGCAGGAAATCATCTGTTCTGCATTCGCCACATCAATTCAAGTGTCAGACAAACATGACAGGGCAAGCATATATTTCGCTCTCAACCTCTGTGCTGGCGGCAAGGCAATCCAGAAATCAGAAACACACGTCGCCCATGGAAAATGCAATTTTTCATCTTTTATTGGACCCCCAAAGACATTAAAGCCACCCAAACGAACACACAAAAACACAATGGGTTGTCTTTTTCGTTATTGTTTGGTCCTTAGACTTAATTAACTAATTTAGATTTTTATTTTTCCCCCCAAAAGAAAGGAAACGAGAAGAGAAAAAATTGATTTTGGTTTAATTTGATTTACTACAGAAAGCTCGATTACCCACGCACAATATAATGGTTGAGGATTTCACACAAGTTGGAAAGACAGACAAACAGGCAGGCAGACAGACAGGCAGGCAGACAGACAGGCAGACAGACAGAAGATATGTCTACTTCCGTTCCTTTGTTCCTTGTAACAAATTGAAGTTTTTGGATTGTTTACACAAAAACCCATGAAGAAAAAATTTGATAATTAATTTAACTTCCTTAGGGCTAAACTCTCAAGCGTCTCGAGATTAATTTCAGCAAGAGACCTTGGCAAACATTGGCTGGCCACCATTACCGCCACCGCCACCGCCAACCTGCTGTGCAAAGTCAACATTTGGCTCTAGACTCATCTATTGTTGGAGTGCCAACTAAATTCCAAAGGATAACTTAAGAGCATAACCAAAGGACCATGAGGAGATTTAGAAGTTATTAAATTTCAACAAGTTTAATGTTTAAGGATTATAAGCAAGTGTGTGATTGTGTATATGTGTGTGTGTGTGTGCGAAGCACCATTTGATCCTAGCTGTTGCAGTCTTCTGAGTAAAGTTGAGACCATCCAATGGTACCTTAGTGAATTACTGCAAAAATATGGACGGAAAGAGCGCTACGAAAAGTTTTAGCAACAAATTTAGAGAACAACCATGAACAGCCATGAATGGGCGGCAAATGAATAAATGAATGGACTCAGGAACACTAAAGCACAGGAAATATGAAACAGACAGCTAGACAGACCGACGAAATGAACGACATAAAGACTCCTTCGCATAACCTAGAACCACTTTCAGAGATTGCTTTTTAGCAGCAACAAACACTACTGCTACCCCCCTTTAGTATGAAAAGTCTACCCTGGACCCAATACCCTCAAATTGGTGGAGGCCACCACCAAGAGACATCATCAGCCAGCACCACTACGCATTTGCTGGCTCGATAAGAGGAACATAAGAAGCCACGGCAAAGATGGCTTAAAACATTGAGTGGCTTGGACAACAATGACGTTGATGATGACAACCACGATGACGATGACACCATAGTGTTACGGTATTTGAACTTTGCAAGTCCTACAAGAAAAGCAAAGTAACAACAACAACAATAAGAAACAACCAAGAGCCGGGAAAGAGCAAAATATACAAAATACACAGAAGAGGCCTTGCACGCCTGAGTTGCCAAAATAAGAAATACTATGAGAAAAATTAAAAAAATTTAATTTTTGACTATTTTTTTATGAAAAAGGAATTTTGAAACAATTTTCTATAGAGAAAATTTAAAAAAATTTTCTATAGAGAAAATTTTGAAAAATTTTCTATAGAGAAAATTTTGAAAAATTTTCTATAGAGAAAATTTTGAAAAATTTTCTATAGAGAAAATTTTGAAAAATTTTTCATAGAAAAATTTTGAAATTTCTTAAAAAAAAAAAATTGAAAAATTTTCTTTGGAGAAAATTTTAGAGAAAATTTAAAAAATTTTCTTTAAAGAAAATTTTTAAAAATTTTGTATAGAGAAAAATTTGAAAAATTTTTTATAGAGAAAATTTTGAAAAATTTTCTATAGAGAAATTTTTGAAAAATTTTCTATGGAGAAAATTTTGAAAAATCTTCCATAGAGAAAAATTTTTAGACAAATTTTCTATAGAAAAAATTGTGAAAAATTTTCTATAGAAAAAATTGTGAAAAATTTTCTATAGAGAAAATTTTGTATAGAGAAAATTTTGAAAAATTTTCTGTAGAGAAAATTTTGAAAAATGTTCTATAGAGAAAATTTTGAAAAATTTTGAAAAATTTTCCATAGAGAAAATTTTGAAAAATTTTCTATAGAGAAAATTTTGAAATATTTTCTATAGCGAAAATTTTGAAAAATTTTCTATAGAGAAAATTTTGAAAAATTTTTCATGGAGAACATTATGAAAAATTTTCTCTATAGAAAATTTTGAAAAATTTTCCCTAGAGAACATTATGAAAAATTTTCCATAGAAAAAATTTTGAAAAATTTTCCATAGAAAAAATTTTGAAAAATTTTCTATAGAGAAAATTTTGAAAAATTTTCTATAGAGAAAATTTTGAAAAATTTTCTATAGAGAAAATTTTGAAAAATTTTCTATAGAGAAAATTTTAAAAAATTTTCTATAGAGAAAATTTTGAAAAATTTTTTGTAGAGAAAATTATGAAAAATTTTCTATAGAGAAAATTATGAAAAATTTTCTGTAGAGAAAATTTTTCAAAATTTTCTATAGAGAAAATTTTTCAAAATTTTCTATAGAGAAAATTATGAAAAATTTTCTATAAAGAAAATTATGAAAAATTTTCTATAGAGAAAATTATGAAAAATTTTCTATAGAGAAAATTTTGAAAAATTTTCTATAGAAATAAAATTTAGAAAAACATTCTAAAAAACTTAAATTTTGAAAAAAAATTCTAAAAATTTTAATAAAGAAATTGAATTTAAAAAATTTCCAAAAAAGTCAAAAAAAAATAAAAATTTTATAAAAAAATCTATAGAAATAGACTTCTGAAAATTTTTTTTTTTTTTAATTTTGCATAGGCAACTCTTCCTAGAACTCACCCACACACACTTTTATAGAATCTCTAGCTCTCGCACAACATGTTAAACACTCGCTATTCAACAATAGCATCAGCAATGAACGATGACTGCTGCAGTTAAAGCTGCCGCGGCTATTGCGGCAATGGCTAAACTCACAAAGCAGCCAAACGAAGATGAAGAATACCGAAGTGCCGACATTTTAAATGAGGAGATCTAAAAACTAAAAAAAAAAAAACGGCACGAAGGAGAAAAACTCAAAGCAAAAGTCACACCACAATAGGCAGATAATTCTTAAAATGGTGGCCGGTTGTTAGTTGGGTAAAGAAAGTTGGCCATGCCTGTTGGCAGGAAGGACGGAAACAAGTTGAACATACACCATTAGTGGTATGCACACACAAACACACACACACACACGTACCCACCCAGGCTTGCTCACCATCTTTCAAGTCAAGCATCTAAGCAAGCCACCATTGTGTATACATTAAGTGTACACGTTGTGTACACACTCTGGGTTCAACCCCAGGCATTTACCAAGCAGCCATACACACACAAGATACGCTGCTGTGCTTGTGTGCCGTACTTAAGAAGATCCTTTGGAACAAAACAGTTGGGAATTGCTGCAGCAACAGCCACAACAACAACAGAAACTGCAATGTCCAATCAAATGCCATTAGCACACAACAAACGAGGAGCACTTTGGGCCATCAGTGAAAATGAATTGAGAGAGAAAGACTGCAAAGAGGGCCCGTGTGGAAATGGATAAAAAAAAAGATAAAAGAAAAAAAAAGGAAATTGGCCCCATTTTAAGAATTATGAAGACAGTGGCTTTAAAGTTAACGAAAGGAATCAAGACACAAATAAAATTATTAGAAAATTTTTTATTTTTTTTAATAGAAAAATTTGGTCAACATTTCATTGAACGGCGTGCCGCAGTGCGACACCTCTTGGTGGAGAAGTTTTTACCGACTGTCATACCAAATGGTACAGTACCTTAGGAGGGGATAACCGCCGCTGAACATTTTCATGGTGTTCTCTAAATATGAACTGTTTGGAGGGTGTTTCGTTGCTGGGGCGACCACCGGCACTTTGCACTGAAAATAGATTTCCAATCCGTTCCTTACTCACAAATACCTTTGATTTGAGCTCCATATTGCCATAGTCGGAAATGAAGTTCAGTTTAGAAGGTGCTTTAGGGCGTACACCCAAACACTTGGATCCAAAATTGGACATCCAATTCGTTTTCTAGTCTCCAATACCTTTCATTTGATACCCTTATTGTGCCCATCGGACCACTTTTGGTAAAGGGTGGTGTTTTCGGGGTAAGGGGAGGGTCCGCCTCCATGCGATATCTAAAAATTATATAGCCCATGTTTTCTTCCATACAAAACTACACAATCTATGAAAATTTTAAGAAATTCGGTTCAGCCGAGTTCCATATAGTCATAATGGGTCTTATGCCCATTTGGGGCGTGTTTGGGGTGTGGGGTGACCCCTATACTTCGATCTGATTTTGTATGCCAGATTCAAAATCTAATTCCGAATACCTATCATATGAACCCCATATTGAAATGAACGTGGGGGAGAGTTTTGGGGTTGGGACGGCCCGATGGGTACTTAGACTCAAATTTTAGTACCATATTCGTATTCTACTCTCCAATACCTATCATTTGATACTGATATTGTCCCGATCGGTCCACTTTTGATTTTGGGTTGTGTTTTTGGCATAAGGGGGAGGGTCCCTCCCCCTTCCGATATCGAAAAATTGTATAGCCTATGTTTCCTTAACAAGATAAGATTCGGCTTGGCCGAACTTCGCACAACCGATAGGTTGTCATAACAACCAATCTGCCCTCTCTCTGTTCGTGTTGGCGTCTCCATTCAGTTGAACCAATTTCAAACAGTCAATAGATGGCGCTAATTTAAATGTTAGTGCTACTTGCTTGGAGTGGCTTAACGCCTATAACATTGATCATCATAAGGTAGTTGTCTATAAATGACCATATGACTACCTATTAAATAATCATCATTCAGTCTTATTTTAAATCAAATCAAATTGCCATATTAAACGATTTTCTGTGCTAAAGAACTAATTTGCCGATCTATAAACTGTAAGCGGTGGCGATAGTTCTTAGTAATTAAACCATGTGAAACTTTTGAACAAAACGTTGATGCTCAGCAGCACGTTGTTTGGACTTGTCAAGGAAAAGAAGGCCCCTTATCGATGAGCTTAACATGGCAGCCACCTTGACGTTAAGGTTCGCATCTCCACATATCATGCTGCACATCATCATTTTGGAGGCATGGCGGCCTACATTTATTTGTGTCCTGTTAGGTCATTATGATTGATCGACTGTTTTGGGGTGAGGTGATCCGCTAGATATATGAGCAGAATAAAGATATCAGATTCGAGTTCCACAACCCCATATTGTCATGATTGCTGTGTACAGCCGTTTGATGGAGAGCGTCTATAGGAGGGTTGTGGGCCACACCCCCTCTGCCACTTGAGCACAAATTTGAATGGCGCACTCCACTCACAAATATTTATTACTTGATCCCCCATTGTTTCAATGGGTCAAATAACCTAGAATTTTAGGAGGTATTCCGAGATTCTTGGACTCCCAAATTCCATTCATTTGTGTCTGTGATCGAGTAATATTCCCATTTGGGAGACTTTTTGGGGGTGGGGTGACCGCCCATACTTCGACCTGATTTTGTATGAATTCGATGATTCTGTCCATCTGTTACAAGTTGTATTGATGGCGTCGAACGCTTGACAACGGCCCTCGCTGTTGCTCCGGGTGCCCAGGTTCGAATCCCGGCTGGGCTCTCTGTCGATTTTTTTTTTTAATTTTCGAGTCTTTTGGTTGTTAGTGCGCAGATCGTTAAATTTCGAGACGAGCTCAATGATCGAATCAAAAAAAAATCGACAGAGCCCGGCCGGAATACGAACCTGGGCGCACGGAGCAACAACGAGAGCCGTTGCCATTGTCTGGCGTTCGAACCCATCAATACAACTTCCAACAGATGCACAGAATCATGTGCATACCATGGAAGTAGTGTAAGTGTTGCAGACAAAAAATCTCTTATTATACGAAAATACATGCATTGGGAAATGTACAGCTTATAGACAGGGTTGTCGAGCGTGGTTAATGTGGTATTTGTACCATAGAGGCGTTTTCCAAAATCTCCGATCATTGAGTTCGCTTCAAAAGAAAAACAAACAGAAATTGTTAAATTTTATTTTCAATAGCAATAAAATTTTTTAGAAAATTTTTTCAACATTTTTTATACCCTCCACCCTAGAATAGGGGGCATATTCTTTTAGTCATTCCATTTGCAACACATCGAACGCTACAGCCTTTAAAAGTTAAGATATTGAGCTGAAATTTTGTAGAGACTCGTATTCCTTCCATATGCAGGTATGGGCCAAATCGGACTATATTTGGATATAGCTCCGATATAGATCGATCTGGCGATTTAGGGTCTTAAGTCTGTAAAAGCCGCCGTTTTTGTCCGATTATGCTGAAATATGAAACAAAAAGTTGGCATATTCGGTTCAAACCGAATATGACCCATATCGGACCATATTTACATATGACGGTCATAAGCTCGCAACATGAGCATTTATTATCCGATTTCTCTGAAATTGGAAACAGTTAGGTGTTTTAAGCCTCCCGACATAATATGCTTCAGATCGGACTATATTTAGATATAGCTGACATATAGACTGATCTGCCGATTGAGGGTCTTAAGCCCATAAAAGGGGCAATTATAACCCGATTTGGCTCAAATTTTAAATGGTGAGTTGTTATTAGCCTCCCGACGTCCAACCCAAATATGGTTCAGATCGGACTATATTTAGATATAGCTGCCATTTAGACCGATCTGCCGATTAAGGGTCTTAAGCCCATAAAAGGGGCAATTATGACCCGATTTGGCTCAAATTTGAAATAGTGAGTTGTTATAAGCCTCCCGGACTATATTTCTATATAGCGGCTATATAGACGGATCTGTCGATGTAGGATCTTAAGCCCATAAAATCCGCATTTATTATCCGATTTTGTTGAAATTTGACACAGTCTCTTGTATTAAGCCTCCCGTCATCCGACCAGCACATGGTACACATCAGACTAATTTAGATTCTTAATCCCATAAAAAGGGTCTTATTCCCTTAAAAAGGGGATTTGTTGCCCGATTTCGCGGAAACTGTGATTTGTATACGAGTTCTCGGGATCTCAACCAAATATGATCCAGGTCAGCCCCGATTTGCCTATCACAATGGATATGATAGTGGAGTTGTTATGAAGGGGTATGGTTAATTGATCCATGGTGGTGAGTATCCAAAGCTCGGCACAGTCGAACTTAACACGTTCTGAAGTGTTTTTATATAAAAAGATTCTAAAAATTCTATTTGTACAAAAAAATTTTGTGAAAATCATTTTTTTTATTAAAAACCCTGATTAAAGGTCATTTACTTTATTTCCTTAGAAATTTTATTTCTCTGCAAAAGTTTTGTAAAAATTTTATATCTCTGAAAAATTTTATTGGTTGCCCAAAAAGTAATTGCGGATTTTTCATATAGTCGGCGTTGACAAATTTTTTCACAGCTTGTGACTATGTAAATGCATTCTTTCTTCTGTCAGTTATCAGCTGTTGCTTTTAGCTTGCTTTAGAAAAAAAGTGTAAAAAAGGTATATTTGATTAAAGTTCATTCTAAGTTTTATTAAAAATGCATTTACTTTCTTTTAAAAAATCCGCAATTACTTTTTGGGCAACCCAATATAAAAAAAATCGATAAAAATAATGCCCTCCCTAAACCAATGTTTCAGCCAGCATTAGAAGCCACAACAATCTAAATGCTCTTACGAGTTCATTGAGTAGCAACAAACCACAGAAACAGGACAAACTTAACGTCAGTGCTGCTCTTCCAGTCGTTGCGTCTCTAAGTTGGTCCAGCCGTCAGCCGGTGCCTCTCTAATAATGTGGTAAGTGTAGTGGTCATAAATGGTGAAAGAACAACATTTGAAAAAAAAAAATCAAAAGAAAAAGGAGAAAACTTAAATACAAAAGAAAAGTACGACAAGACAACAAAGTTTAACAAGAACTTTCTTTTTTTTGGGTATAGAAAAATGAAACAAAAACCGCTTAAAAAAGGAGGCAAAAATAATAACAAAAACTACTATTTAACACGCAGTAAAAAATGAACTTTTTCCTCAAGTCTGTTATTGTAGCCAACATTAGGGGGCGATGGGCATACTCCATACTGGCCATTACATAGGCAAAACACCTAGGAGTATTGAAGTAAACAACTTTTACCCGCATATTCAATTCGCTTTAGTATCTCCGTATTAGCATTACAAAGCTTCTGTCTTAGAAAATAATCCACTTGCCATATTAACAATCTCTAAGCTGTCTACTTAAGACTGGGGGACTTTAGTTGGTAGTGGTTACCCAGTGGTCGACACTGCCAAACCAAATGCCTTTTTCTTTTTTTTCGCTTTCATAGCGCTTGTTTTTCCTTCTGGCTCTGTGGAACAAGTTGCTGCTTTCCACTTTCCTTCCTTACATCAATAACAAAAATTATGTTTTGGGATTATTTTTCATTTTTCTAAAAACTTGCAAAATCCTTCTTAGTACCGTACCATGCCATAATAGCTCTAAGGCTATTCTTGGTAAGTGCGTTTTTTGGTGTGTGTTGTTTGGTTGTTGAGCAATTTTTTTTTTTGTTTTGTTTTTAATAACCAAAAAAAGAGGATTTTTCAAAAACTTACATGAAGAATTCGCCTGGATGCCATGGAACTCCAAACTATATTTGAGATGACTGCTACCAAAGTTAGACCAATACTTGGCTATGCAAACTTCAAGTATGTTGTTCTCCTGCAAATACAAAAAAAAGAAAACACAAAAGGATAAAGGAATAGTTGAGAAAAAATGGTATTAAAAAGCCAGCCAAGCACCATAAAGAATATCGCTAGCCAGCCAACTTTGTGGGAGAAAATGGACAAAGGACATGGGACATGGGACAAGCATTTGGTATTTTCTCAAGTTTATTTAAAGAACTACTGTGTGCATTCGGACATTTCCCCATTATTTTAGCAATTTTCACATTCAGATTTCTATTTGTATGCAAGACATATTTGCAGGGCATTTTCATGCTCACAATTTTTAGTTACAAGGGTGGCTTGAGGGAGAAAAAAAAATTAAATAATATAAAATAAAATAAAATGAAATAATATAAAATAAAATAAAATAAAATAAAATAAAATAGAATAAAATAAAGTAAAATAAAATAAAATAAAATAAAATAAAATAAAATAAAATAAAATAAAATAAAATAAAATAAAATAAAGTAAAATAAAATAAAATAAATAAAAATAAAATAAAATAAAATAAAATAAAATAAAATAAAATACAATGGAATAAAATAAAATAAAATAAAATGAAATGAAATTAATTTAAATTAAATATTAAATTAAATTAAATTAAATTAAATTAAATTAAATTAAATTAAATTAAATTAAATTAAATTAAATTAAATTAAATTAAATTAAATTAAATTAAATTAAATTAAATTAAATTAAATTAAATTAAATTAAATTAAATTAAATTAAATTAAATTAAATTAAATTAAATTAAATTAAATTAAATTAAATTAAATTAAATTAAATTAAATAAAACAAAGTAAAATATAATAAGCAAAAAATAAATAAATAAAATAAAATAAACCCGGCTGATACTGGATAACTATGAGCACCACACAGGCTGGAACTTTGAGCTTCGACTTGTGTGGTGTCCATCGTTATCATGGGCAGCTTCCACCATCCGCAACCATATTACGGCCAAACGTCGGAATGAATTTTAATGAAATTGGCATCAATCGAAAGATATTATTCCAGAGAAGCATGGAATATATATGAAAATTTAATTTTCTTTAAGAAAAACCATGAAAATGAGGAATTAATTTTAAAGCATAAACACACCAAATTGTTGGTTTTTTCTAAAGCATCCGTTATGTGTGTGAATGCAAAGCCATAGGTGGGAGTATTAGTGGTGAGAGTAAGAGAGTCAAATGGTGCGAGACAAAGTGTATCACTATTTAGGTAATTTTGTTGTAGGGGAGTGATGTGCGTGGCCCGGCCAACACGGGATAACTATGAGCACCACACAGGCTGGAACTTTGAGCTCCGACTTGTGTGGTGTCCATCGTTCCGACGAGAAGCTTAGCTGAAATCTACCGGGCGCATCCACAGGTTGCGGATGGTGGAAAGCTCGGTTTTTATGCGGAGTAGCTGCAAATGCGGCCGCGGGTAATCAACAATTTTCAAGGGGAGAGTCTCAGTGAGGAGTCAGGTGGCACTGGCTCTTAATTAAATACTGAGAGCCAATGATACTCGAGATGACAAGGCGAGTTATTGGCGCCTTCAAATAACCAATGGCCAATATCAGTGTCTGTTCCCAGGTTACAGGCGGCTGGAGACGAGCGTCGGATCTTGGAGCAAGCGGCTCGCCACAACGAAGGATACATGTGCAATCCCACAAAACCCATGCGTTTGGGGCGCTGGGCCACTAACCCGCCCCCGGCAAACTATGAGAACTACTATGAAAAACAAAGGAATAATAACAAGTAAAAGCGTGCTAAGTTCGGCCGGGCCGAATCTTATATACCCTCCACCATGGATCGCATTTGTCGAGCTCTTTTCCCGGCATCTCTTCTTAGACAAAAAAGGATATAAGAAAAGATTTGCTCTGCTATTAGAGCGATATCAAGATATGTTCCGGTTTGGACCACAATTAAATTATATGTTGGAGACCTGTGTAAAATGTCAGCCAATTCGAATAAGAATTGCGCCCTTTGGGGGTTTAAGAAGTAAACTATAGAGATCGATTTATATGGGAGCTGAATCGGGCTATAGACCGATTCAGACCATAATAAACACGTATGTTAATGATCATGAGAGGATCCGTCGTACAAAATTTCAGGCAAATCGGATAATAATTGCGACCTCTAGAGGCTCAAGAAGTTAAGATCCCAGATCGTTTTATATGGCATCTATATCAGGTTATGAACCGATTTGAAACTTATTTGACACAGTTGTTGAAAGTAAGAATAAAACACGTCATGCAAAATTTCAGCCAAATCGGATAGGAATTGCACCCTCTAGAAGCTCAAGAAGTCAAGTCACCAGATCAGTTTATATGACAGCTACATCAGGTTATGGACCGATTTGAACCATACTTGGCACAGTTGTTGGATATCATAGCAAAACAAGTCGTGCAAAATTTCATTCCAATCGAATAGGAATTGCGCCCTCTAAAGGTTCAAGAAGTCAAGTCACCAGATCAGTTTATATGACAGCTACATCAGGTTATGGACCGATTTGAACCATACTTGGCACAGTTGTTGGATATCGTAGCAAAACAAGTCGTGCAAAATTTCATTCCAATCGTTCCTATCCGATTGCGCCCTCTAAAGGTTCAAGAAGTCAAGACCCAAGATCGGTTTATATGACAGCTATATCAGGTTATGGACCGATTTGAACCTTACATGGCACAGTTGTTGGATATCATAACAAAACACGTCGTGCAAAATTTCATTCCAATCGGATAGGAATTGCGCCCCCTAGAGGCTCAAGAAGTCAAGACCCAAGATCGGTTTATATGGCAGCTATATCAGGTTATGGACCGATTTGAACCATACTTGGCGCAGTTGTTGGATATCATAACAAAACACGTCGTGCAAAATTTCATTCCAATCGGATAGGAATTACGCCCCCTAGAGGCTCAAGAAGTCAAGACCCAAGATCGGTTTATATGACAGCTATATCAGATTATGGACCGATTTGAACCATACTTGGCACAGTTGTTGGATATCATAACAAAACACGTCGTGCAAAATTTCATTCCAATCGGATAGGAATTGCGCCCCCTAGAGGCTCAAGAAGTCAAGACCCAAGATCGGTTTATATGGTAGCTATATCAAAACATGGACCGATATGGCCCATTTACAATACCAACCGACCTACGCTAATAAGAAGTATTTTAAGCGGCTAGCTTTACTCCTTTGGAAGTTAGCGTGCTTTCGACAGACAGACGGACGGACAGGCGGACGGACGGACGGACATAGCTAGATTGACATAAAATGTCGCGACGATCAAGAATATATACACTTTATTGGAACGAATATTTCGAGTAGTTACAAACAGAATGACGAAATTATCCTATGGTGGAGGGAATAATGTCCATGTTTTGATATAGCTGCCATATAAACTTATCTTGGATTTTAAATTCTTGAGCCTCTAGAGGGCTCTATTCTCGTCCGATTCAACTGAAATTTCGCACGTGAAACTAATTTTGGATCCACATCACGAATCTTAAATGTATAGGGTAGCTGGCACAAAGTGTTACCAACTTTAAACTGGCATGTCTGCCAAACTTTAAGTGACACCTACCTTATATTTTTTTATTGGCTGCCCATTATATTGTTTATAAGGCACCAAAGGCATTTGTTGTTGAGTTTATTACTTGGCCTTTGTGAGCGAACTCAAACACCTCAAAGTGAACAAAATGTTTGTGTATCGCAGCACAAATCGTTATAATGGCACTGGCAGCATTGCCAACCATCATGGTGGTGCAGCAGCTGCAACAGCACCTGAATTGGCATTTGCTGCTGAGTTTATTACTCGGCCTTTGTGGGCGAACTCAAACACCTCAAAGTGATCAAAATGCTTGTGTATGGCAGCATAAATCGTTATAATGGTAATGGCAGCATTGCCAACCACCATGGTGGTGGAGCAGCTGCAACAGCACCTGAATTGGTTCGCCAATGCAAAGCTGGAATTCAAATATCTCGTGAAAGGATACAAGACATAATGAAAAACGAGCTTAAGGCAATGCCTAAAAAGTCCCAAAAGGCACACGATCTTAGACGAAAGCAAAAAAAAAGGTTGACTCGAAAGAGCAAAGGAGTTGCTGCGCTTGCCAAAACATGGCACATTTCCGAACATCATAACCATCGCAATTTTTTTGCGATGGTTATGCCCTTCTAATGCTGGCGACGTTTGTGAGCTACTATCATGTAAAAGGTGTAATCATGTAAAAACTTCTCCTCAAAGAGATGTCTTCCTGCCGCAAGCCGTTCGGACTCAGCTATAAAAAGGTGATCCCAAATCATTGAGCTCAAAATTTGAATCAGACCGCATAGCACTAATGGTCCGTGGTCTAAATTTGCAATGGTGTATAAATTAATCATCCAAATCTGTCGCCGAATATTTAAGCGGTCATTCCATTGCCTCCGCAAATTCCGTCATTCGGTCTCAAAAGGAAGAGACTCGAATGAAAGGTATTTGGTAATAGGGTAGGAATGAGACATCCTCCAGCCTCATGGTGGATGTTATTTTCTGGTTAGGATTGTGTATTGATCTTTAAACCATGCGATAAAATCAATATCGATCAACAAACGAAGGTGAAATTTGGAAGTGCCAGACAAGAGAAGCACATATTTGGCCGTGGCCGTGCTGTAAAAGTTTGAAACCGGACTATCAGACGCTAGAGAGGTAATAAATTTTATTCCCTCTGGTAATGAATCGGGCTTTTGACCACAAAACTATTTTACACAAAACGTCTAGAAATTTTGCTGATAACGATTTACCCTAGTGTCTTTTTATATCAGATATAATGAACTTGTTTGTCTTGGTATTCTCTTTGTGGGTTTTAAATAATGTGTATATCCATGACCCTATGAATATCCGAGGTATACCTCAAGACATGCATGTTTGTCACATAATGCGCATGTGGTCATTACAATTTAAAATAATAACAAGTACTCTAAACTAGAATAATACGTGCAGCACATATATAACAAACAATGCAAACACTGCCAAGCAATTGAATAAGGACAAAAACTAAAACAAATAAATAATTAAAGGAATAAAGAATAAAAAATTAAAAAAAAACATTAAAAATAATATTGTTATAAAAAAAATGAAAAAAAAAACAAAAAAATAAAAATAACAAAAATAAAAACAAAAAAAAATAAAAAAAAAAATTTTCAGACCCTTTATCGGGAGATCGGTCTATATGGCAGCAATATCTAATGGGTTGCCCAAAAAGTAATTGCGGATTTTTCATATAGTCGGCGTTGACAAATTTCTTCACAGTTTGTGACTCTGGAATTGCATTCTTTCTTCTGTCAGTTATCAGCTGTTACTTTTAGCTTGCTTTAGAAAAAAGTGTAAAAAAAGTATATTTGATTAAAGTTCATTCCAAGTTTTATTAAAAATGCATTTACTTTCTTTTAAAAAATCCACAATTACTTTTTGGGCAACCCAATAAATATAATTCGATCTAAAACATTTTTGAGGCGGATGTCGGGAGGATAAAACAGCACACTGTTTCAAATTTCCGCGAAATCGGGTAATAAATAAAGCTTTTATGGGCTTCAGACCCCATATCGGCAGATCGGTTTATATGACAGCTATATCTAAATATAGTCCGATTTGGACACGTATGTTGAAGGTCATAAGAGAAGCCGTTGTGCAAAATTTCAGCCAAATCGGATGAGAATTGCGCCCTCTTGAGTCTCAAGAAGTCAAAATCCCAGATCGATTTATATGTCAGCTATATCAGGTTATGTACCGATTTGCGCCATACTTAGCACAATTGTTGGAAGTGGTAACAAAACACTTCATGCAAAATTTCAGCCAAATCGCATGAGAATTGCGCCCTCTAGCGGCTCAAGAAGTCAATATACCAGATTGGTTTATATGGCAGCTATATCAGGTTATGTACCGATTTCCACCATACTAAGCACAGTTGTTGGAAGTCATAATGAAACACCTCATGCTAAATTTCAGCCAAATCGCATGAGGATTGCGCCCTCCAGCGGCTTCAGAAGTCAAGATCCAAGATCGGTTTATATGACAGCTATACCAGATTATAAACCGATTTGAATCGTACTTAATACGGTTATTGGAAGTGATACCCAAACACTACGTGCAAAATTTCAGTCAAATCGGACGAGAATTGCGCCCTCTAGAGGCTCAAGAAGTCAAGACCCAAGATCGGTTTATATGGCAGCTATATCAAATCATGGACCGCTTTGAACGATACTTAGCGCAGTTGTTGGAAGTGACAGCAAAACACCACGTACAAAGTTTCAGTCAAATCGGACAAGAATTGCGCCCTCTAGAGGCTCAAGAAGTCAAGACCCAAGAACGGATGATATGGCAAAAAAATGCAAAATTTGCCCATGAACATTCCTTTAAGGAGCTTTATTCCTTCGAAAGTTAGCGTGCTTTCGACAGACAGACGGACGGACATGGCTAAATAGACTTAAAATGACGTGACGATCAAAAAAATATATATACTTTGTGGGGTCTCAGACGCATATTTCGAGGTGAAATTAATATATATATATTAATAAAAATATATTTTCCTAACATCTTACTTTTATCTCTCATAATCTCACTTATCTACTGCTCTTGACCTATGACATTTACACATACAACTCAATCACATATTTCACCTCAAGTGTAAGGCGATTCGTTACTTAGAAGTTATCTCAGTTCTTATGTCTACCCAGACTACTCAGCCATCGTAACTGCGATCCCTTTACATGCTACATCTGCTGCATATCTTAGGGCGCCATGAGAGTACCATATGAAAAGCATGTTAAATAATATGATGCTGACTCTTGACTGTTTGAATGTGTTTAGAAATCTCTAATATTCTCTCTCTCTCTCTCTTTCTTACTCTTGTTCATTTGTTGTTCTTGAATAATGACAATGCAAGCACACACACAACTGACTCACATATTACACCTTAAGTAAGAGCGGCATGAGAGTTCTATATGAAAAGCATGTTAAATAATATGACTCTTGACTGTTTGATTGGGTTTAGTTATCTCTAATATTCTCCCTCTCGTTCATTTGTTGTTCTTGAACTATGACAATACATGCACACATACAACTGACTCACATATTACACCTCAAGTAAGAGCGGCATGAGAGTTCCATATGAAAAGCATGTTAAACAATATGATGCTGACTCTTGACTGTTTGCATGTGTTTAGTTTTCTCTAATATTCTCTCTCTATCTCTCTCTTATTCTTGTCCATTTGTTGTTATTGAATTATGACAATGCATGCACACACACAACTGACTCACATATTACACCTTAAGTAAGAGCGGCATGTTAAATGTTATGAGGCGGACTCTTGACTGTTTGAATGGGTTTAGTTATCTCTAACATTCTCTCTCTCTCTCTCTCTCTTACTCTCGTTCATCTTCTATCCTTGATCTAATGCATTCACACACACACAACTTAATCACATACGTATTACACCTGAACTGTAAGGGTTGGTACTCTATTCGGCTTTTCATATGAACAACTGCCAAACTCCATATAAAAAAAAATTGCAAATAAAAAATTAAAATGCTTTTAGGCTAATGACTTGAAAGTAGCAAATAGGCACAATTAATCCTATTGCAATATAATAGCAGGATAGTATTTAAATTAAGATATGTTGTTGAAAATGTTCACAACTAAAAACTGAGTACCCAGCTTAAGGCAAAAACAATTTCCTTTGTTTCTTCACCAAACCTTAAAAAAATATTTGTTTTATAACTTTTTTTATACAAAAATTCAAAAATTCCAATTCACTTTAATAAAAACTGTGACCATTTAGGAACATAGTGTAGGACCCAATACTATTTTTCATTACTTAACTTCCCATTTAGCTCCTATTCAAATGTAGTGCAGTGTGTAAGCCTCTGGTTTGGTTGTCACTGCATATCCAAAGCAACAGACAAACGACTTTAGCAATAAAACTCCAAGTGCTTAGTCTTCGTCTTCTGACAACAATACGTGTGCAACAACAGCAGCAGCATCAGCAGCAAATATACCCCCAAAACGAGCTTTAGAGGATGTGAATAAGAATACGGATGATGATGATGGTGATGTTGATGTTAAGTAACTGTGTACCAAAAAATTTATATAAGAGCAAGCATAAGAAATTGCCCGAAAAATATAAATGTTGTTCAAGATAAATGTAAACATGCCAGCTTATGAAGGATAATAAAATGAGAAACGGGAAGCTGAACAAAATATCTCAACGTGTGTTCACAATCCTCCTCCTCCTTCCCTACATACTCCCCCCTCATACAGTCATAAGCTTTGCCAGCCTTATGTTTGCTTTCTTTAAGAAATCTTCATAAGGATAAGGATGAGTGGACTCATGTACATAGATGTAACCCCCATGACGAGGATAATCTTCCCTACGAATATTTGACAAGCTGCACTTGAACTTTTACCACAAAAAAATGAAGAAATTTCATTACTCAATTTTTTTTTGCATACTTCACCAAGGGAGGGGGGTATGCTAGATTAAAACATTCTTTATGTAACAACCAAAGAATCACTTAAGGGGCAAATAAATTCGATTCTAAAGAAATAAAATTTCTATTGAAATAAAATTTTGAGAAAATTTTCTATAGAAATAAAATTTTGACAAAATTTTCTATAGAAATAAAATTTTGACAAAATTTTCTATAGAAATAAAATTTTGACAAAATTTTCTATAGAAATAAAATTTTGACAAAATTTTCTATAGAAATAAAATTTTGACAAAATTTTCTATAGAAATAAAATTTTGACAAAATTTTCTATAGAAATAAAATTTTGACAAAATTTTCTATAGAAATAAAATTTTGACAAAATTTTCTATAGAAATAAAATTTTGACAAAATTTTCTATAGAAATAAAATTTTGACAAAATTTTCTATAGAAATAAAATTTTGACAAAATTTTCTATAGAAATAAAATTTTGACAAAATTTTCTATAGAAATAAAATTTTGACAAAATTTTCTATAGAAATAAAATTTTGACAAAATTTTCTATAGAAATAAAATTTTGACAAAATTTTCTATAGAAATAAAATTTTGACAAAATTTTCTATAGAAATAAAATTTTGAGAAAATTTTCTATAGAAATAAAATTTTGAGAAAATTTTCTATAGAAATAAAAACTTGACAAAATTTTCTATAGAAATAAAATTTTGACAAAATTTTCTATAGAAAAAAAATTTTGACAAAATTGTCTACAGAAATAAAATGTTGACAAAATTTTCTATAGAAATAAAATTTGACGAAAATTTTCTTTAAAAATAAAATTTAGACAAAATTTTCCTTAAAACTTATTTCTAGTCCCATTGATGCTATAGCGTGTTAATAGTTTCCCCTATTGCCACGTTATCAAGACATTTTCCTATTTTTCTTTGATAAACCCACACCCAAACATGGAATGTTTCCAATTCCAAAAGCCTTTCGACGCTGATAATACTTGTATTTAATATCAAATGTTATTGAACTACTAGGAAGGAGTAGATCAGTGTTTTGCAGACTAATCCTGCCAAGGCAAATAAACCCACAGACAGGCGAAACGACGACACAGCATTGGACATGAATTTGACTAAAGTTGTTAAGGGGCGTTGGGGATTTTGGAATGCTGGAGCATCAAAAAAAGTGCAGGAAAATCTGCTTTTATTGAACTAAAATGAATTCCTAATCTAAGAGGTATTCAATGCTTTTTTCCCTCCATTTTGTTTTTCTTTTGGTTGTGAGCTTCTCATGGGCCAACAAAACAATTTTCAATATACATGTTTTGGCAATATCGACATTTCATAGGATTTTCTCCTCATTGTTGTGGGGGGCACTTGTCAAGAACATGATGATGACGTTGATGAGCAAGATGTCGGCGATATTGATAGGAGGGAGGAGGGAATGATGGGAAAGGCTTGTTTCTCTATCTTTTGTTAAAATGGTATTTAGTTCAGTTGTTCTTTGGCATACTTTGGCATTCATTCATGATTGGCTGGATGGTCTGCCCTGATGACTAGGCTGCCTAGCTGGCTGGCTGGCTGTTTGGCCTGGTTGGTTGTCTATTCAATTGATACGAAAAATGAGTATAGCACTGAAATTCATTTCTGCAATTCTTTGATTGTTATGTAATTGGCACTTTTATTAATGCTATCTCCAATGGAGAGTTAAGTGCAAAACTTGGTTTCGATTTTGTCAATCAACACCACAATCTTGGAAGTTTCTTTTGTGGCAAGAATCTGAAAGGCTTAGAATTTAAAATGGTTAAAGAATTTAACTAGGGAAAGAAAACAAATAAAAAGGCGTTAAGTTCGGCCGGGCTGGACTTTGGATAACCACCACCTCCAAATCTGAATCGATCTGGGCCAAATTGATGAAAAATGTCGACTGGTCTAACGCAACTCATTGTATAAAATTTCAGCAAAATCGGATAATAAATGTTTTATGGGCCCAAGACCCTAAATCGGCGGATCGGTCTATATGGGGGCTATATCAAGATATAGTTCCATATAACCCATCTTCGATCTTAACCTACTTATAGATAAAAAAATAATCTGTGCAAAGTTTCAGCTCAATATTTAAATTAAAATTCTGTTTGTAGCACCTCAAATATGGGTATGAGACCCCATAAAGTGTATATATTATTGATCGTCAGGTCATTTTAAGTCGATCTACCCATGTTCGTCCGTCTGTCTGACTGAAGAAAACACGCTAACTTTCGAAGGAGTAAAGCTAGGCACTTGAAATTTTGCACAAATACTTTTTATTAGTGTAGGTCAGTTGGGATTGTAAATGGGCCAAATGGGTCCATGTTTTGATATAGCTGCCATATAAACCGATCTTGGGTCTTGACTTCTTGAGCCTCTAGAGGGCGCAATTATCGTTCGATTTGACTGAAATTTTGTACGTGGTGTTTTGGTATCACTTCCAACAACTCAGTTGTTAGGATGATTCAAATTGGTTCTTAACCTGATATAGCTGCCATATAAACCGATCTTGGGTCTTGACTTCTTGAGCCTCTAGCGGGCGCATTTCTTATTCGATTGGAATCAAATTTTGCACGACGTGATTTGTTATGACTTCCAACAACTGTGCTAAATTAGGTTCAAATCGGTACTTAACCTGATATAGCTGCCATATAAACCAATCTGGGATCTTGCTTCTTGAGCCTCTAGAGGGCGCAATTCTCGCCCGATTTGACTGAAATTTTACACGTAGTGTTTGGGTAACACTTCCAACAACTGTGCTAAGTATGATTCAAATCGGTTCATAACCTGGTATAGCTGCCATATAAACCGATCTGGAATCTTGACTTTTTGAGCCTCTAGAGGGCGCAATTCTCATCTCTCATTGCCTTCAACATTCGTGTCTAATATGGTCGAAATCAATCTATAGCTTGATACAGCTCCCATATAAACCGATCTCCCGATTTTGCTTTTTAAGTCCCTACAAGACGCAATTCTTACCCGAATGACTTCTACAATGTTCAGCATTCAATTCATTTATGGTCCGAATCGGACTATAACCTGATGTAGCTCCAATAGCACAACAGTTCTTATTCAATATTTTTTGTTTGCCTAAAAAGAGGTACCGTGCAAAGAACTTGACAAATGCGATCCATGGTGGAGGGTATATAAGATTCGGCCCGGCCGAACTTAGCACGCACTTACTTGTTAATGATTGTAGCATGATTTTAACAGACAGACGGACATGACTAGATGGTCTTAGATTTTTACGCTGATCGAGAATATTTATACTTTATAGGGTCGAAAATGGATATTTCGATGTGTTGAACATGGAATGACAAAATAAATATAGCCCTTATCCTTCGGTGGTGGGTATAAAAATCAAAAATCAATTTCAAAAAAAAAAAAAAAAACTATAAATTTGGATTTTTGTATAAAAATTTCTCAAAATTGTATTTCTATAGAAAATGTTTTCAAAATCTTTCTATAGAGAATTCTTTCAAAAATTTTATTTCTATAGAAATTTTTTTTCAAAATTTTATTTCTGTAGAAAATTTTTTCAAAATTTTATTTCTATAAAAAAATTTGTCAAAATTTTATTTCTATAGAAAATTTTGTCAAAATTTTATTTCTATAGAAAATTTTGTCAAAATTTTATTTCTATAGAAAATTTTGTCAAAATTTTATTTCTATAGAAAATTTTGTCAAAATTTTATTTCTATAGAAAATTTTGTCAAAATTTTATTTCTATAGAAAATTTTGTCAAAATTTTATTTCTATAGAAAATTTTGTCAAAATTTTATTTCTATAGAAAATTTTGTCAAAATTTTATTTCTATAGAAAATTTTGTCAAAATTTTATTTCTATAGAAAATTTTGTCAAAATTTTATTTCTATAGAAAATTTTGTCAAAATTTTATTTCTATAGAAAATTTTGTCAAAATTTTATTTCTATAGAAAATTTTGTCAAAATTTTATTTCTATAGAAAATTTTGTCAAAATTTTATTTCTATAGAAAATTTTGTCAAAATTTTATTTCTATAGAAAATTTTGTCAAAATTTTATTTCTATAGAAAATTTTGTCAAAATTTTATTTCTATAGAAAATTTTGTTAAAATTTTATTTCTATAGGAAATTTTGTCAAAATTTTATTTCTATAGAAAATTTTGTCAAAATTTTATTTCTATAGAAAATTTTGTCAAAATTTTATTTCTATAGAAAATTTTGTCAAAATTTTATTTCTATAGAAAATTTTGTCAAAATTTTATTTCTATAGAAAATTTTGTCAAAATTTTATTTCTATAGAAAATTTTGTCAAAATTTTATTTCTATAGAAAATTTTGTCAAAATTTTATTTCTATAGAAAATTTTGTCAAAATTTTATTTCTATAGAAAATTTTGTCAAAATTTTATTTCTATAGAAAATTTTGTCAAAATTTTATTTCTATAGAAAATTTTGTCAAAATTTTATTTCTATAGAAAATTTTGTTAAAATTTTATTTCTATAGGAAATTTTGTCAAAATTTTATTTCTATAGAAAATTTTGTCAAAATTTTATTTCTATAGAAAATTTTGTCAAAATTTTATTTCTATAGAAAATTTTGTCAAAATTTTATTTCTATAGAAAATTTTGTCAAAATTTTATTTCTATAGAAAATTTTGTCAAAATTTTATTTCTATAGAAAATTTTTTTCAAAATTTGTTTTCTATAGAAAATTTTTCAAACTTTTATTTCTATAGAAAATTTTGTCAACATTTTATTTCTATAGAAAATTTTTCAAAATTTTATTTCCATATTAAATTTTTCAAAATTTCTATAGAAAATTTTGTCAAAATTTTATTTCTATAGAAAATTTTATCTAAATTTTATATCTATAGAATATTTTGCCATAGTTAAATATTTGTTAGAAAATGTTGTCTACATTTAATTTCTACAGAATTTTTGTCATCAATTTATTTGCTCTCTTTCTTTCGCCTTCGATTGACAAAGACATTCCTATTCACCTTTGCTACACCAATTGAGAAATGCATTCCCCAGAATGTGTCACATTTCAACATCTTTTAAAATTCTTTGGCATTTCTTCCCCGACAAATGGTGTTTGCTTTCAATTTGGCCAACTTACACACACATGTCATTATTAAGATGTCACAATCAATAAGTGTCCTAGTTTTCTCCTTAGCTCTGCATGGCTTTGCTTCCATTCACACATAGAAAGGAAAAAAGAAGCTGAGGGTAAATAACGGAACGAATGTCGTTGGTTATTTACTCAAATAAATCGTTCAACACTAATTCAAAACAAATGAAGTCAGTTAACTAATTCTGTTTACTGTGGCATTTGAAAATTAGTTTCTCCACAGTTATTTTTTATGTACATAAGTATTTAGGTATTCTCTTCATTAGAGCTTCAAAGAGAGAGAGAGAGAGAGAGTCAAAGAGGATGCAATACAAATACACAAGCACACAAACTCTTCAAATACTTTAGAATTTTATGATGAGTGCCACACACAACACAGGGGCCAAGTGCATCATTTCACAAGAAACTCACAAATATGCGGTGGATGAGTGAATGCATGTCTCGTATGTGAGTTTGTATGCGGGTTAATGGACAAACATGATGAATATTCTCATACAAACGCATTCAAATACACTGTGAATATTTCAAAAAAAATTGTAATTATCATAAAAAATTAAAAAAAAAAACATAAAAATAAAATAAAACTCTTTGTGTTTGTTTGTATGCTTGTTTGTTCAGTATAGACTCAAAAGCGGCTGAACCGATTACCTTAAAAATTTCACAGATCGTGTCTGGAAGGAAACATAGGCTATATAATTTTTTGATATCGGGAGGGGGGCGACCCTCCCCCTTACCCCAAAAGCACTACCCAAAAATAAAAGTGGACCGATCGGGACAATATGGGATTCAAATGAAAGATATTCAAGAGTAGAGTACGAATTTCATAAAAAAAAAGTTGGGTCCAAGTACCTGAGGGGCCGCCCCAGCCCCAAAGCCCCTTAAAATAGGTTTATTTGACGATCATGACAATATGGGACTCAAATTAAAGGTATTCGGGAGTAGATTACGAATATGACATTAAAATTTCCGTTCAAGTTTAGGTGGCGCTTTTCCTCCTAAACTTACGTCGAATAGATTAATTGACCCATTATGACAATATGGGACTCAAATGAAAGGTATTTGAGAGTAAAAAACGAATTTGTTATCCAATTTTGGATACAAGTGTTTGGGGGTACGCCCTACAGCACCTTAAAGCAAACTGAACTTACTTTCAGACTATGGAAATACGGAGCTCAAATCAACGGTATTTGGGAGTAAAGAACGAATTTGATATTTATTTTCAGGACAAAGTGCCGATGCCTGGCCCAGGCCCAAAACACCCCCCAAACGGTTCATTTTTACCGACCATGGCAACATGGAGCTCAAATTTAAGTAAATTGGGAATGGAGCACGAATTTGATATCTATATCCATCGAAATGTCTGAGGTACCATCCCTGCCCTAAAAAGCACCTTTCATTACCCAAATTTTTCAAAAACCCCAGATTTTGGAGATTAGTAATGAGATTCCTTCGATTTTTTTTTTGTACTGTGAGACAAAACAGGGTTTCTATTGTTGAGGTCGGTGCCTCGGGGGCCTTCCAAAACCCCCCAAACGGGTCTATAGACTAATCACGACAATATAGATCTCAAACGAAAGGTGCTTGAGAGAAAAAAATTAATTTGATATCCAATTGAAGAGCCATGTGTTTGGGGAACTACCCCTGCGAAGAGGATACCGCAGAACCAATCCCTGATGATGGTATAGAATGTTTACCTCCTAGTCAGAATGAGGTCCAAGTAGCAATAACCCGACTAAAGAACAACAAGGCAGCAGGAGCCGACGGGTTACCCGCTGAACTATTTAAGATCGGAGGCGACACGCTGATAAGGAGTATGCGTCAGCTCATCTGCGCAATCCGTCTAGAAGAACGCATACCCGATGATTGGAACCTCAGCATACTATGTCCCGTACACAAGAAAGGTAACAAGATGCAATGTGCCAAATACAGAGCAATAAGTCTCCTCCCCATCGCATACAAGATACTCTCGAGCGTACTATGTGAAAGATTGAAACCCAAAGTCAATGAGATAATTGGGCCCTATCAATGCGGCTTTGGAGGCCACCCAGCGCAGAGGTTAGCTTGTCCGCCTACAACGCTGAAAGCCTGGGTTCGTTTCCTGTCAGAAAAAAAATTTCAGCGGTGGTTTTCCCCTCCTAATGCTGGCAACATTTGTGAGGTACTATGCCATGTAAAACTTCTCTCCAAAGAGGTGTCGCACTGCGGCACGCCGTTCGGACTCGGCTATAAAAAGGAGGCCCCTTATCATTCAGCTTAAAACATGAATCGGACTCAGTGATACGTGAGAAGTTTGCCCTGTTCCTTAGTGGAACTTCATGGGCAAAAAATTGGCATCAATGCGGCTTTAGACCAGGTAAATCCACTCTGGACCAGATATTCACAGTGCCCAAAATCCTGGAAAAGATCGGAGAAGGACAAATCAACACCTACCATCTCTTTGTTGACTACAAAGCCGCCTTCGATACTCCTTTATGTTCAAAGGCATTTCAAGCCTTGTTTGAGTTTGGTATCTTATAAAGACTCTGCAAGATGACACTTGCTGATACACGTTCCTCAGTAAGAATAGGAAAGAATCTCTCCGAACCATTCAATACCAAACGAGGTTTCAGACAAGGAGACTACCATGTGATCTTTTTAATACCTTGCTGGAGAAGATTATACGAGATGCAGAAGTGAATAGATATGGCACACTAATCACAAGAGAACACCTGCTACTTGCCTATGCCGACGACATCGATATCATTGGTCGGTCACCGGAAGTAGTAACTGCAGCCTTTGAAAGAATCGAAAGAGATTCAGTGAAAATGGGTCTGACAGTAAATGGAGATAAGACGAAATGGATGGTTTCAACTCCCAAAAAGCCTTGCACAACCGAGCAGATAAAGAAAATGTAGAAAGTTGGGAACCACAACTTTGAGATAGTCAGTAACTTTATCTACCTCGCCGCCGCCGTAACCGAAATGAATGACGCCAGTTTTAAGATTAAGCGAAGAATAATACTGGCAAACAGATGCTACTTTGGACTAAGTAAGCAGTTTAGAAACAAGGCCACCTCTCGACAGACGAAGATTACACTATACAAGACACTGATACTACCCGTGCTGTTATATGGTTCTGAAGCATGGGTACTTGTGAAAGCAGACGAGGCAGTGCTTGGAGTATTTGAGAGAAAGATTCTTCGTAAAATATATGGAGCAGTTAGCGTTAACGGATAATATAGGCGACGTATGAACCACGAGCTGTATGACAACGATAGCATACAAGACACTGATACTACCCGTGCTGTTATATGGTTCTGAAGCATGGGTACTTGTGAAAGCAGACGAGGCAGTGCTTGGAGTATTTGAGAGAAAGATTCTTCGTAAAATATATGGAGCAGTTAGCGTTAACGGATAATATAGGCGACTTATGAACCACGAAGCTGTATGACGATAGTTACACGCATCAAAGCGGCTGCGTTGTCCAGGTCATGTTGTCAGAATGGATGAAGAAGCTCCAGCAAAGAAGTCTTTTGAAGGCAATCACGGTGGTACACGCAAACCGGGAAGACCAAAAGCCCGATTGAAAGATCAAGTTGTGGGAGACACCTCGAACCTTGGTGTCAGAGATTTTAGTATGAGCGCAGAAGATCGAGGCGCTTGGAACGCTATTCTACGTTCGGCTAGTGGAACAAATATTCTGTCATAGCCAGTTAAAGTATGTAAGTAAGTCGCCTATCAGGGATACAAGTTTAAACAATTTGTTCTGTTGTAAGCAAAAAATGTGTTTAAAAACGTTTTAAAACTATGCTGAAAAATCCCATTACATTTGTGTTCTTCAGATTCTAGATCTTGTTGCTGTGATTTTTCTATGTCCATAGTTTAGCAAATTGACCGCCCTCAGCAGTTCGCTGAAAAATAACCATATTAACAAAGATTTTTCAGAACATCTAACACATTCAAACTTTTTTTTTAATTTACTAATATACAACTTTTTTCGGTGTTCTAGCCACTCATCATTGGCAGGTGTGGTACTTTACGTCGTTTCATTGGTTGGTTGGTTGTTTGGCTGGTCGGTACAAAGCGGCACGTATGTTTGCTGATGCGAGTATCTCACTGTCTTTGAGAGCAACATTTGAACACAGTACGAGAATTTTCAAGAGTGCCATAAGTCATTAAATCAAAACTGATGGTTTTATGTGAGAAGCGCTTTACGAGCTAACACTCGTAAATTCTTGATTGATACCAACAGATTTATGATGTGGCTTCGCCAGTTAGGTTGAAATTTTAAAACTTTTGTACATTTCAATAAAGATTTTACAGGCATCACAGGGGAAAAATGTGAGATATAATACGAATTTATGGGTTAAGAAGTTCTCTTTAAGATAGAGCTGGGAGACTAAAGCTGGTAAAAAATTAAAGGTTTATTCTTGTCAAAAAATATTCATATATGGTGTCAATCTGACAGGGCTATCGCTCTGAAAACGTTGCAACCAACCAAAGGCCTATATCTCTCATTCAATACCTCCACCCAGGCTGGACCCGTATATACCATGAGTCCATAGAAGGGATGGGTGTTGTTGTTGTTGTAGCAGTGTGTATTGTGTTCTATCTTTCGTCTGCCTGATTCTGTTGGGTGTCCACATCCAGAAACTCTGCGACTTAGATGGGGTGCTGGGCGTCTGGGTCTGAGACGAGTGGGTCTGGCTGGACAGTTAAACAGGTGACGTGTGTCGTGTGGTCCCTGGTCACAATCGGCACATACATCCTGGATCAATCCTTGCTCTGTAGGAATAAAGGCGGCTGCATCTGCCAGATCGTAATTTTCGGTCCACCAAAGGATGGGGGTATACTAATTTCGTCATTCGGTTTGTAACTACTCGAAATATTCGTCTGAGACCCCATAATGTATATATTTTTTTGATTGTCGTGACATTTTATGTCGATCTAGCCATGTCCGTCCGTCTGTCCGTCCGTTCGTCTGTCCGTCCGTCTGTCTGTCAAAAGCACGCTAACTTTCGAAGGAGTAAAGCTAGCCGCTTGAAATTTGGTACAAATGCTTCTTTGTGGTGGGATTGTAAATGGGCCATATCGGTCCATGTTTTGATATAGCTGTCATATAAACCGATCTTGGGTCTTGACTTCTTGAGCCTCTAGAGGGCGCATTTCTTATTTGATTGGAATGAAATTTTGCACGACGTGTTTTGTTATGATATCCAACAATGGTTCAAATCGGTTCATAACCTGGTATAGCTGCCACATTAACCGATCTTGGGTCTTGACTTCTTGAGCCCCTAGAGGGCGCAATTATCGTCCGATTTGACTGAAATTTTGCACGTGGTGTTTTGGTATCACTTCCAACATCTGTGTTAGGAATGGTTCAAATCGGTTCATAATCTGTTACAGCTGCCATATAATCCGATCTTGGGTCTTGATTTCTAGAGGGTGCAATTATCGTCCGATTTGACTGAAATTTTGCACGTGGTGTTTTGGTATCACTTCCATCAACTGTGTTAGGTATGGTTCAAATCCGTTCATAACCCGATATAGCTGCCATATAATCCGATCTTGGGTCCAGACTTTTTGAGCCTCTAGAGGGCGCATTTCTTATTCAATTGGAATGAAATTTTGCACGACGTGTTTTGTTATGATATCCAACAATTCTACCAAGTATGGTTTAAATCGGTACATAACCTGATATAGTTGCCATATAAACCGATCTGGGATCTTGACTTCTTGAGCCTCCAGGGGGCGCAATTCTCATCCGACTTGGCGGAAATTTTGTACAACGGCTTTTGCACGTGGTGTTTTCTTATCACTTTCAACAACTGTACGAAGTATTGTCAAAACCGGTTTACAACCTGGTATAGCTGCCATATAAACCGATCTTCGATCTTGACTTCTTGATCTGCTCGAGGGCGAAATTCTTATCCGATTCGACTGAAATTTGAAAAAACTGTTCTTAATATGGCGCAAATCGGTACATAACCTGATATAGTTGCCATATAAACTGATCTGGAATCTTGACTTCTTGAGCCTCCGGAGGGCGCAATTCTCATCCAACTTGGCGGAAAGGGTCCGAACAGGGTCCGAAGATAACAAAAGATGTTTAAAAATATCCCCATTCTGGGATTCTCTGGAACATCTCAGATATAACCATGTAAAATTGCCAAAATAGCAGACTTATTTCCACTAATTTTTTTCCTCCATCCCACTGTGCGACGGCGATGCTTGTGACCCACGGCTGTCTATATTCGCACAGTACCATGTAACATATTCAGTGTCCCTATACTACAGTAGTGATGTAAGGCCAGAGCATGTTCGGCAATGTACCCACTCCATGCACCGGTTACACCTCACCGACACCGACCGATGATGCAGGCGGTTCTAGCAAGCCGAAAAGAACCAAGCTCCGGGGTTCTTTTCAATCCCGGCACGGATCAGAAACGTAGTGAGTAGGCACTTCGGGATGTGACCCTCTCATGACGAAGAAGGGACGAACACAAATGAGGCGGCAGCCCTTGCCGATGAAGGATTCCATCGGGTCAATTCGATGCGCACAAGCGGCTGCCATGGGATTGAGGGATAGGTGTGTCTTCGGGATGGGTGTCTTTGGGATGCGTGTCTTCGGGATGCGTGTCTTTGGGATGCGTGTCTTCGGGATGCGTATCTTCGGGATGGGTGTCTTCGGGATGGGTGTCTTCGGGATGGGTGTCTTCGAGATGGGTCTCGTCGGGATGGGTCTCGTCGGGCTGGGTGTCTTCGGGATGCGTATCTTCGGGATGCGTGTCTTCGAGATGGGTCTCGTCGGGATGGGTGTCTTCGGGATGCATGTCTTCGGCTCGTCTCGTCTGCAAAGTTTGATTTACATTTCTCTATCCTATGAAGCAATAGTCCCTACGAATTTGCCCTAACCTTATAACTGTGGTAGCTTTTCGAGTGAAAAGCACTTTTTTTAATTTCCCTCCCTAGATAGTGCAATTATTCAGTGTGATTGCTTATATAAGCCGATTTAGACGAGAGATACTTGTTTACATGCCATGTTATTCTTTTGGTACATCAATTGGCTGTTTTTTTTTTTCTCCTGCTTTTCCACTTTAAGCCCACTGCATATAATAGGACTTATGACATTTCTCGAAAATAGTCTTCCCCACCACCAGCAACACAACACACGATGAGAGTGCATGCATGTGTTTTACAAGCATTTACACATACAAGGTGAATGCAAAGGTGGCTGTTGCTTAAGCAGCATAACAAGAAAAAAGCAGCAGCAGAAGAAGAAGAAGAAGAAAACGAAGTAGAAGCAGCATCAGCACTTACCTGACACTTGAATGCCAATGTGGTTTCATTCTCGGAATTGACAGACAAAATCTTCATAGTTTCCAAAACACGACACGAGGACTTGGGTAGCAATTGTACGGTATGAACGAAAAATTTCCCAACATCCTTGTCACGGTTTTTATCGGTTGAGCGCATTCGTAATACTTATGGTGAGTGAAGTGGTCGTCATCATCAGCATCAGCATTACAATCATCATCGCCAGCATCGCAATCATCATAGCCATCATCGTTGTCATCATCATTGCAATTCATGTGTGTGTGTGTGTGTGTATGTTGGCATGTAGATTTTAGGGGCAAATGTAAGAGTACATGAAGTAGCATTCATTCAAGTGGATTACAATTTGGAAAGATAACAAGAAAGAAAAGAAGAAGAAGAAAAAACCATGGTAAATTTTCAAAAACTTTCAAAAAAATTAAGTACATATTCATAAAGCACAGGTGAATAAATATCAAAAAAATCATGGGCTATGGCAATCAAATAAAAAAACAAAACAATATAAGAAAAATTGATGATTTTATAAAATTTTTGACAAAATTTTCTATACTAATAAAATTTTGACAAAATTTTCTTTAGAAATAAAATTTTGTCAAAAATTTTCTATAGAAATAAAATTTTGACAAAATTTTCTATAGAAATAAAATTTTGACAAAATTTTCTACAAAAATAAAATTTTGACAAAATTTTCTATAGAAATAAAATTTTGACAAAATTTTCTATAGAAATAAAATTTTGACAAAATTTTCTATAGAAATAAAAGTTTCTATAGAAATAAAATTTTGACAAAATTTTCTATAGAAATAAAATTTTGACAAAATTTTCTATAGAAATAAAATTTTGACAAAATTTTCTATAGAAATAAAATTTTGACAAAATTTTCTATAGAAATAAAATTTTGACAAAATTTTCTATAGAAATAAAATTTTGACAAAATTTTCTATAGAAATAAAATTTTGACAAAATTTTCTATAGAAATAAAATTTTGACAAAATTTTCTATAGAAATAAAATTTTGACAAAATTTTCTATAGAAATAAAATTTTTTGACAAAATTTTCTATAGAAATAAAATTTTTTGACAAAATTTTCTATAGAAATAAAATTTTTTGACAAAATTTTCTATAGAAATAAAATTTTTTGACAAAATTTTCTATAGAAATAAAATTTTGACAAAATTTTCTATAGAAATAAAATTTTGACAAAATTTTCTATAGAAATAAAATTTTGACAAAATTTTCTATAGAAATAAAATTTTGACAAAATTTTCTATAGAAATAAAATTTTGACAAAATTTTCTATAGAAATAAAATTTTGACAAAATTTTCTATAGAAATAAAATTTTGAGAAAATTTTCTATAGAAATAAAATTTTGAGAAAATTTTCTATAGAAATAAAATTTTGACAAAATTTTCTATAGAAATAAAATTTTGGCAAAATTTTCTATAGAAATAAAATTTTGGCAAAATTTTCTATAGAAATAAAATTTTGAGAAAATTTTCTATAGAAATAAAATTTTGACAACATTTTTTAGAGAAATAAAATTTGGACAAAATTTTCTATAGAAATAAAATTTTGACAAAATTTTCTATACAAATAAAATTTTGACAAAATTTTCTATAGAAATAAAATTTTGACAAAATTTTCTATACAAATAAAATTTTGACAAAATTTTCTATACAAATAAAATTTGGATAAAATTTTCTATAGAAATAAAATTTTGACAAAATTTTCTATAGAAATAAAATTTGGATAAAATTTTCTATAGAAATAAAATGTTGACAAAATTTTCTATAGAAATAAAATTTTGACAACATTTTCTATAGAAATAAAATTTTCACAACATTTTCTATAGAAATAAAATTTTCTATAGAAATAAAATTTTGACAAATTTTTCTAAAGAAATAAAAAAATCGAAGGGCTGAACAATGCTAACTTTTCAGTGAAATCGGGTATAAAATGTGGCTTTTATGGGCTTGATCGATCTATATGGTGCCTATAGAAAGATACGCAAATTGCAAATTTTGCCCATGAACATTCCACTAAGGAACAGGGCCAAACTTCTCACATATCAATGAGTGCAGTCCAATGCAAGTTTAAGCTCAATGATAAGGGGCCTCCTTTTTTATAGCCGAGTCCGAATGGCGAGGCGCAGTGCGACACCTCTTTGGAGAGAAGTTTAACATAGCAAAGTACCTCACAAATGTTGCCAGCATCAGGAGGGGAAAACCACTGTTGAAAATTTTTCCTTATGGTCTCGCCAGGATTCGAACCCAAGCGTTCAGCGTCATATGCGGACATGCTAACCTCTGCGACTGATGTAAAACATATTCGACGCGGATTGGAACTATATCCAAAATGGAGATCGGGAATCCTAACATAAGCCATTGTACCAAATTTCAGCGAAATCGGGTAATAAATGTGTTTTTTATGGGCCTAGGACCTTAAAACGGGAGATCGGTCTATATGGGAGCTATTTTAAGATTCTGACCGATCTGGACCATATTCGGCACAGATGTCGCGCATCTCAACACAAATCATTGTACCAAATTTCAGCCAAAGCGGATAATAAATACAGTTTTTATGAGCCCAAGACCCTAAATCGGGAGATCGGTCTATATGGGGACTATTTTAAGATACTGACCCATTTGGACCATATTCGGCACAAATGTCGAGCATCTCAACACAACTCATTGTACCAAATTTCAGCCAAATCAGGTAATAAATACAGCTTTTAGGAGCCTACGAACCTAAATCGGGAGATCGGTCTCTATGGGGGCTATATTAAGATATAGACCGATTTGAACCATATTCGGCACTGATGTCGGGGATCTTAGCACAAACCATTGTGCCAAATGTCAGCGAAATCAGATAATAAATGTGGCTTTTATGGACCTTGGGCCTTAAAACGGGAGATCGGTTTAAATGGGGTCTATATTAAGATATAGACCGATTTGAACCATATTCGGCACATATGTCGGGCATCTCAACACAACTCATTGTACCAAATTTCAGCCAAGTCGGATAATTAATACAGCTTTTATAAGCCCAAGGCCCTAAATCGGGAGATCGGTCTATATGGGGGATATATTAAGATACTGACCGATCTGGACCATATTCAACACAGAGGTCGGGGACCTTACCAAAAGTCATTGTGCCAAATTCCAGCGAAATCGGGAAATAAATACAGCTTTTATGAGCCTTAGACCCTAATTCGGGAGATCGGTCTATATTGGAGCTATATCAAGATATAGACCGAGATAGCCCATCTTGAAACTTTACCTGCCTAACGACAAAAAAAGAAATCTGTGCAAAGTTTCAGGTCATTATCTTTAGTTTAAAGACTGTAGCTTGATTTCAACAGACAGACGGATGGGCGGTTATGGCTAAGACGGTCTTAGATTTTAACAAGGTCCAAGAATATATATACTTTATAGGGTCGGAAATGAATGAATTTCGATGCGTTGCAAACGGCATAACAAAATGAATATACCCCCATCCTTCGGTAGTGCGTATAAATACGAAAGTTTTGCGCTTAGCTGATTTGTCACAGTAGACTCGAAAACAACTGAACCGATTTTCATGAAATGTTCTGAGATGGTGAAGTTAGGTCTTCCCCGGTGGAAATAGGGTGATTCATTTTGTTATATCCTTCGCCTAACCGCAATTTCCAAAAACCCTAGGTGCATAGATTTAACCGAAATTGTGTATGGTCCATTATGGTTACCCAAAAACTCAAAATTGGTATAGAACTTAGAGGTCAAATAGGCGTGGGGGGACGCCCTACCCATAAACCCCCCCAAATGGACATGTTTACCAATTGGGACAATATGGGCATGAAATGAAAGGTATGTAAGAGAAGAGTACGAACTTGACATAACAATTTGACCTGAAGTGTCAGGGGGACCCGTGCCACCTCCAAAAACCGTCCAAAAGTGACATGTTTACCAATTCGGGCAATATGGGCCTACCCATAAACCCACCCAAACGGACATGTTTACCAATTGGAATAAGATAGGCATCAAATGAAAGGTATTTAAGAGTAGAGTACGAATTTGATATTAAAATAAGACCTGAAGTGTCGGGGAGGGGCGTGCCACCTCCAAAAACCGCCCATGTTTACCTATTGGGGCAATGTGGCCCTACCCATAAACCCCCCAAACGGACAATATAGGCATCAAATGAAAGGTAGGTAAGAGTAGATTACGAATTTAATATAAAAATTTGACCTCAAGTGTCGGGAGGCCCGCCCATCTCCAAAAACCGTCCAAAAATGATATGTTTACCGATTAGGGGCAATATGGCCCTACCCATAAACCCCTCCAAACGGACATGTTTACCAATTGGGACAATATAGGCATCAAACGAGTACGAATTTGATATAAAAATTTGTCTTTAAGTGTCGGGGGGCCGTGCCCCCTCCAAAAATGGCATGCTTACCAATTGGGGCAATATGGCTGTCAAATGAAAGATAATTGCAGGTAGAATACGAAACTTTGGGTCTATTTCCAGGGGGTTTGCTTCACCCCAAAATTATGACCCAAATGGGCATGTACACCGAACGGGACAATATGGGAGTCAAACGAAAGGTATTTGAGAGTAGAATAAGAAAAAAAGAAGTTATATAAAAATTTGGTTCAATTCCCGGGGGTCACTCCACCCCAAAATTATGACCCAAACGTACATGTATACCAAGCGGGACAATATGGGTTGCCTCACCCCAAAAATATTCCACAAATGGTCATATACACCGAACGGGACAATATGGGAGTGAAACAAAAGGTACTTCGGGGCAGAATACGAAACTTATATAAAAATTATTCATTATTATTCAGTTCCCGGGGGGTACACCCCCCCCCCCCCCCCCCCCCCAAAATAATCCCCTAAACATACATGTAACCAAACGGGACAATGTGGGATTCTAATGAGAGGTATTTGAGAGTTAAATACGAATATAACATATATTCAAATTTGGACCATGTCAAAATGGGGCCCCACGCAAGCACTTTAGGGTGTAGCGAAGCACATTGGACCAGCTGGTTTCCTATAAAAACAAAATTTTATTCGTATCAAAATAAAATTTTGCCAAATTTTCAAAAAAAAAAAAAAAATTATAATTTTCCAAAATTTTCTACAGAAATGAAATTTTACCAAAATTTGTTTAGAGAAAAAATTATAAAAACTTTCTATAGAAATAGAGTTTTGATCAATTTTATTTTATTTTATTTTTTTTTTTTCTTCATTTCCAATGGAAAAAAAATACAATTTAATTTCCTAGAATAATTCCTATGGCAAGCAATCTTTCACAACATTATTTATAGGTATTTGGTTTTCATCAGTGCAAATAAACTTCTCATCATTGAAAGCGAATGGAATGCACTCAATGATAGAAATTCAATATCACCTCATCGACGATGATAAATTATTTGGGGTAGCAAAAGGAGGTGTTACATGAAGTGGTGAAGAAAGTCTCTTTCACCCTAATAACCCTCATTTCAGAGTAATTCCTTGTATGAATGGCTGACGTGTGAAGCGATGATCACCTTCACCAAAGACATTAAAGGTTGCCAAGCAATTGATGCCATGGGCAATGATGGCGAAGCAGCAACAGCAGTAGCATCGTGCCACCTACGCTTATGGAGGAAAATATAATGGTGCAACAAATTGCATAGAAATTGGCCAAAGCATATTTGCGATTCTATTATCACCTTGGTGTTGGTGCACAAAGACAAATTGACAATTTGTCAGCAATGCTTTGAGAGTATTGATTCCTCCCCTGCAGCTCCACCAAGCCTTTGTTCTCCGCCTTGGCAGTTTATTTGTGAATTGGTTTGTTTGTTTGTTTGGCACTTAACCCCCCTACTAAATAATACGCATACACAGAATGCACTTGATATAATCCCCCTGCGCTACCCCTTTACCACTCCCCTCTCCTCATGTATGTTGCACTAGAAAAAATAGCAAAATCAGCTTACCTGCCCATGTGGCTCTTGGAGGCACCAAAATGAACTCTCTTTGTATGGTGTTGGGTTGGAATTCAATGCTGCCATCAGCATTCTGTGTGGTGGGCTGATAGAGACGACTCTCTTGCCAATCAATTCTATGGGGCTGCACAACCGTAACGGGTATTTCAAATAATGAGCCCTTTTGTACGCAGGATGTGTCGAATGCGCGTATTCTGTAAAATGAAAGAACCAAAACAAGAATACAAAAAGTTATAAAAAAAACCATGACAACAACACCAATGTTAGTAGGACAAATACGAGTATAGTACATGAGAACATGTGTAGAGATGATGAGAACAATGATGATGATGATGATGTTGATGGTGCTGGAGATGACGATTCTTATGAAAGGTAGCTTGTGCAAGCAATTACCAAAGAAAATGAAAGAAAGAAATGCACTTACATTTGTATGTGCACAAATTTATAAAATTGTCAAAGGAAACTACAATTGTATGGGTTTACTCTCTCCCTCTGTTAACGTGTAAAGCATTACACACGTGTTGTTGTTATGTGTTACATGTGTGCACATTTATATGTAATAAATGAAATCTTGTGCACTACAAACATATATACATATGCATGCATATGCATGTGTGTGTATATAAAGATGAAGGTTTTTTAAGAGATGCACAGTAGATGTTTATATATAAATAAAACATTTCCTAATGTAATAACCCCTTGTAATATTAGTAAACATTAAATTTATATTTATGCATCAAATGAAATATTCTAAGTGACATGCTTTTCTTAATCTAAAGTGTAGCATCAAACACTAATATCTTGGATGACTAAGCAACAAAAGATAAAAGAGATGGGTGAATGCAATAAAAAGCCCATTGGTGTTATAAGATTCAAAGACAACAAAGAAAAAGAAAATTTCATGGAAATTTTGTCTCTATAGAAAATGTCATGGAAATTATGTGTTACAGGAAAATTCTGGCGGAGCGAAACAACAAAAAGCCCGTTCACCCAACGGTTCGGACAACAGTTTTACCTAATTTCTAGGAAATTTTACTTATTTTCTATGAAATGTTACCTAAAGACAAAATTTTTATGAAATTTTACCTAAAGACAAAATTTCTATGAAATTTTACCTAAAGACAAAATTTCTATGAAATTTTACCTAAAGACAAAATTTCTATGAAATTTTACCTAAAGACAAAATTTCTATGAAATTTTACCTAAAGACAAAATTTCTATGAAATTTTACCTAAAGACAAAATTTCTATGAAATTTTACCCAAAGACAAAATTTCTATGAAATTTTACCTAAAGACAAAATTTCTATGAAATTTTACCTAAAGACAAAATTTCTATGAAATTTTACCTAAAGACAAAATTTCTATGAAATTTTACCTAAAGACAAAATGTCTATGAAATTTTACCTAAAGACAAAATTTCTATGAAATTTTACCTAAAGACAAAATTTCTATGAAATTTTACCTAAAGACAAAATTTCTATGAAATTTTACCTAAAGACAAAATTTCTATGAAATTTTACCTAAAGACAAAATTTCTATGAAATTTTACCTAAAGACAAAATTTTTATGAAATTTTACCTAAAGACAAAATTTCTATGAAATTTTACTTAAAGACAAAATTTCTATGAAATTTTACCTAAAGACAAAATTTCTATGAAATTTTACCTAAAGACAAAATTTCTATGAAATTTTACCTAAAGACAAAATTTCTATGAAATTTTACCTAAAGACAAAATTTCTATGAAATTTTACCTAAAGACAAAATTTCTATGAAATTTTATCTAAAGATAAAATTTCTATGAAATTTTACCTAAAGACAAAATTTCTATGAAATTTTACCTATAGACAAAATTTCTATGAAATTTTACCTAAAGACAAAATTTCTATGAAATTTTACCTAAAGACAAAATTTCTATGAAATTTTACCTAAAGACAAAATTTCTATGAAATTTTACCTAAAGACAAAATTTCTATGAAATTTTACCTAAAGACAAAGTTTCTATGAAATTTTACCTAAAGACAAAATTTCTTTGAAATTTTACCCGACCTCTGCAGTTTGGATCAAGCGGAGTTCCTTGCTATTAAGGAATTGGTAGAATAGCTGAGATATAATGTCATACGACGATTGGCATAAATATCTTCTCAGACAGCCATGCAGCCATTAAATCCCTTAAGAACGTATTTCTGAACACAAAAATCGCCCTCGACTGTTGCAGTTCTCTTAACGAGATGCCGGGCCACAGAGATATCCCAGAGAATTGTAAAGCGGATGAACTTGCGAGACTAGGAACTACCCTACACATTCCAGGGATACTGTAATCTGTGGGTATGCCTCTAGCGACATGTAAGCTAAGTTTTCAGGACCAGGCCCGAAGGGAAACGAATGATAGATGGTCACAAGGAGGGGGCTTTGAGCATTCCAAAACTATTTGGCCTCATCTAGACTTGAAGATGTCTACTGCTTCGCAGTCATTGGCTAGAACAGACGTCTCAGTCACTGTGTCCGTCACTGTCCAATTGGAAAACATGCTGACAGACTGAAGGTAGCCAGCAACGACTTTTGCAGAAGCTGTGAGGAGAAACTATAGAACACCTTCTGTATGTGTCCCGCAATAGAAGTTCCACCTTTTCTTTAAGAACCTGTCTGATTTAGGGGATTCGCAAGTAGTTGGGCTTTTAAAAGCAATCTGGATGGTTCAACGGTAGGAACTAGAAGGCATCTTCCTTCTTCTGTTCCTGTGGTATCAGAATGGACATCTAAGTGAGTCTGATGATAGACTGTCACTTAAAACTAACCTAACCTACATAGAAATTTTGTCTTTAGGTAAAGTTTATCGAAATTTTGTCATTAGTCTTAATGTGTGAGAAAAATTCATAGAAATTTTGTCATGTGTGAGAAAATTTCATAGAAATTTTGTCTTTAGGTAAAATTTCATAGAAATTTTGCCTTTAGGTAGCATTTCATAAAAATTTTGTCATTAGGTAAAATTTCAAAGAAATTTTGTCTTTAGGTAAAATTTCATAGAAATTTTGTCTTTAGGTAAAATTTCATAGAAATTTTGTCTTTAGGTAAAATTTCATAGAAATTTTGTCTTTAGGTAAAATTTCATAGAAAATTTGTCTTTAGGTAAAATTTCATAGAAATTTTGTCTTTAGGTAAAATTTCATAGAAATTTTGTCTTTAGGTAAAATTTCATAGAAATTTTGTCTTTAGGTAAAATTTCATAGAAATTTTGTCTTTAGGTAAAATTTCATAGAAATTTTGTCTTTAGGTAAAATTTCATAGAAATTTTGTCTTTAGGTAAAATTTCATAGAAATTTTGTCTTTAGGTAAAATTTCATAGAAATTTTGTCTTTAGGTAAAATTTCATAGAAATTTTGTCTTTAGGTCAAATTTCATAGAAATTTTGTCTTTAGGTCAAATTTCATAGAAATTTTGTCTTTAGGTCAAATTTCATAGAAATTTTGTCTTTAGGTCAAATTTCATAGAAATTTTGTCTTTAGGTCAAATTTCATAGAAATTTTGTCTTTAGGTCAAATTTCATAGAAATTTTGTCTTTAGGTCAAATTTCATAGAAATTTTGCCTTTAGGTAAAATTTCATAGAAATTTTGTCTTTAGGTAAAATTTCATAGAAATTTTGTCTTTAGGTAAAATTTCATAGAAATTTTGTCTTTAGGTAAAATTTCATAGAAATTTTGTCTTTAGATAAAATTTCATAGAAATTTTGTCTTTAGGTAAAATTTCATAGAAATTTTGTCTTTAGGTAAAATTTCATAGAAATTTTGTCTTTAGGTAAAATTTCATAGAAATTTTGACTTTAGGTAAAATTTCATAGAAATTTTGTCTTTAGGTAAAATTTCATAGAAATTTTGTCTTTAGGTAAAATTTCATAGAAATTTTGTCTTTAGGTAAAATTTCATAGAAATTTTGTCTTTAGGTAAAATTTCATTAAAATTTTGTCTTAGGTAAAATTTCATAGAAATTTTGTCTTTAGTACAAATTTCAGAGAAATTTGGTATTTAGTACAAATTTCAGAGAAATTTGGTATTTAGTACAAATTTCATAGAAATTTTGTCTTTAGTAAAAATTTCATAAAAAATTGAGTATAGAGAAAATTTCATCAAATTGTATGCAGTTAACATTACACTGTGTGACATTATTTCAATAATAAACACAATCAGAGCTATAACCACGACGGCATGAACATTCCTTCATGGATACATATGCACATGTATTTGTGCATTGTAAATGTGGAAACCATTAAGGCAGCCGGAGAACATATGCATGCAACAAATAACGACTTGACTTGAGTATGAATTATTTTTTATTTTATGAATATATTTCAATTAAAACATATATGTTTTATGTATTTGTGTATGTTGATATGTGTGTTATTATATGTATTTGTGAAACGTTGAAAGGCGACATTGCAAGCAAACAAGAAAAAAATATGTGGGATTTTATACATTTGTTCCATATATTGGTATATGTACGAGGAAGCCTATATGCCCGTGGCCATTCTTAAGCATTCACTTTCTTTTTTTTTCAGTTTTCATCCTAAAGTAGTTTTTATGACCGCCTCCAGATGGCGGGTGGCATATTAATTTGTTGAACTCAGCACCATAGCATTGAGGGTATATTAACTTAGTCAATCCGTTTGTTGCACTTTGAAATTGAATCATTTAAAATTTTCTTTAAAGACAAAATTTCTAAAAAAAATGTTTCCAAAGACAAAAGTTTTAAGAAATTTTCTCTTAACACAAAATTTAATGGAGTTTTATCAGAAGACAAAATTGTATGCAATTTTCTCGGTAAATTTTCGTCGAGGTTTATATGAAAGTTTTTCCAAAGGCCAACATTTAATCGATAATTTCAATCTATATATATAAAAGAGTTGCGTGACTGACTGGTTGCTGCCTGACTGACTGATCATCGCCCAGCCCAAACGGCCAAATTTTGGCGAATTCGAACAATAAATGCGCCTTTTATGGGCCCATAACCTAATATTGAAAGATCGGTCTATATGGCAGCTATATACAAATCTGGACCGATCTGGGCCAAAATGCAGAATGTAGTCGAAGAGCCTAACACAACTCAATGTCTCAAATTTCGGCAATAAATGCGCCTTTTATGGGCCCAAGACCTTGTAGTGAAAGATCGGTCTATATGGCAGCTATATCCAAATCTGGACCGATCTGAGCCAAATTGAATAATGATGTTGAAGGGCCTAACACAACTCACTGTCTCAAATTTCAGCAAAATCGGACAATAAATGCGACATTTATGGTCCCAAGACCTTAAATCGAGAGATTGGTCTATATGGCAGCTATATCCAAATCTGACCCGATCTGTGCCATATTGCAGGAAGATGTCGAGGGGTCTAACTTAGCTCACTGTCCCTAACTTCAACGACATTAGACAATAAATGCGCCTTTTATGGGCGCAAAAGCTTAAATCGAGAGATCGGTCTATATGGCAGCTATATCCAAATCTGAACCGATATGGGACAAATTGAAGATGGATGTCGAGTGACCTAACGCAACTCACTGTCCCAAATTTTAGCAAAATCGAATAATAAATGTGGCTTTTATGGGCCTAAGACCATAAATCAGCGGATCGGTCTATATGGGGGTTATATCAAGATATAGTCCGACGTAGCCCAACTTCGAACTTAACCTGCTTATGGACAAAAAAAAAATCTGTACGAAGTTTCAGCTCAATACCACTATTTTTAAAATCTTTAGCGTGATTTCAACAGACAGACGGACGGACATGGCTAAATCGCCTTAGATATTTACCCTGATCAAGAATTTATATGCTTAATAGGACCGGAAACGGATATTTCGATGTGTTGCAAACGAAATGACAAAAAGAATATACCCCCATCTTTCGGTGGTGTGTATAAAAAGAACAAAATGGTACATATTTGCCAAGCGCGAAAGGGTATAGAATTATGTTCTTGGACTCAAATTAAAGAGCGTCTCGTAAAAATAGGGTTTGATGAAAAATTTTGAGTCGTACCGGAAGTTGGAGAAATAGTACGCTTAGTACCGCATTTGGTACTGCTTGGTACTTTCTTTGTAAATTGAATTAGAGCTCTGAATTTTGGAACTTAGGTACACTTTGGCAACCATAATTGTGTGACTATAAGAGTTTTTGGAAATTTTTACATTAAGGTACTAAAAAAGTACCAAAATGGTACGAAATGGGTGAACTTCGTACAGGGTACATTTGTACATGGATAGAGATAGAATTTTGAAATTTGACTTAAAAGACATCTGGTGCAACAGGATGAGGGTCTGAAAATTGGCACGTTAGTAAAGCTTAATGACTAAATGATTTTTTTTACCATTGGCACATTTTGGTACCAAAATTGGTACTATTTGGTACTTTCGTTATAGATGGAGCTAGAGAGGTCCGAAATTTGGCATGTAGGTACAACTAAGAAATAAATGATGGATGACTAAATGATCGATTCAAAATTCATATATTTTGGTACCAAAATTGGTACCATTTTATACTTTCTGTTCAGATGGAACTTGAGATATGAAATTTTGTATGAAGGTGCAACTCAGTAATATATGATGGGTGACTAAATGATTTTTTCACAATTCAAACATTTTGGTACCAAAATTGGTACGATTTGGAATATTCGTTATAGATGGAGCTAGAGAGAGGTCCAACTTTTGGCATGTAGGTACAACCAAGAAATAAATGAGGGATGACTAAATGATCTATTCAAAATTCGTACAATTTGGTACCAAAATTGGTACCATCTTGTAAATTCTATTCAGATGGAGCCTGAGGTCTGAAATTTGTTATGAAGGTACAACTAAGAAATAAATATTGAGTGGCTAAATGATCTATTCACCATTCGCACATTTTGGTACCAAAATTGGTACCATTTGGTACTTTCTTCATAGCTGAAGCTAGAGGTCTGAAATTTAGCATGCAAGCACAACTAAGAACTATATGATGGGTGACTACATAATCTATTAAAAATTCATACATTTTGGTACCAAAACTTGTACCATTTGGCACTTTCTTTGCAAATGGAGCTAGAGGTCTGAAATTTGGCATAAGAAGGAAATATATAATGGGTGACCAAATGGTACGTTCAAAATTCGCACATTTTGGTATCAAGAAGTGCAAAATAGGTACTTAAACATAGAAAATGCTACTTTCTTTACAAATTAGGCTAAAGCGCTCAAAACTGCGATTCATTTATAACTTGACAATTTATATTGGGCTATTTGGTACTTTCTTTACATTAGGAAACCGATTTCTGTAATTTTCTATGCAATTATTTCAAAACTTCATGATCTTATAAACTGAGTGCATACCTAGGCTCTTGGAAATTGGGAGTAGCGAAGCGAATCACTAGTAATTGTATAAAATTAAAGATTCATTTAACTGAACATCCGGTTTTCGAAAAACCGGAAACCAAATTTTTTTTTTAACGGTTTTCAAAAACCAAAAACTAAAAATGGATGTCGAATCCAAATTACTTAAAACCAGTGTTCAAAACCCCAAAACGCGGATTCAAAACCCAAAACCCCGGGTTTAAAACCCCAAAACCCGGGTTAAAAACGCCAAAACCCGCGTTACAACTTCCCAAAACCCGGGTTCAATCCCCCAAAACACGGGTTCAAAATCCCAAAACTTTTTTTAAAAAGTCGGGGTTTTACAAACGTAGACCCAAGTTTTATAGAAAACTCAAAAATTGGTTTAAAAAAGCCGACTATCTAAAAAATACCTAATCAACTTAGCCGAAAACACCATAATTATGCTTTCTATGTTTTTCAAAGCTTATATAACCCCGATATAAATCGGCACTATCAAATTACACTGTTGGAAAAGTCGTCCAACATATTTGACAAATGTGTTATAAGGGTGTATAAGATTCAACCTGACTAGACTTGCGCCTGCATGCTTGTAACTTTTATTATTAAATTAATGAAAGATCAATTTAACCGAAAATCCGGCTTTCGAAAAACCAAAAACCCAATTTTTTTAAACTCCATAACCCGGTTTTCAAAAAACGAAAAAAAAGGTTTCCAAAAATCAAAAACCGGTTTTAAAACAAATCTAAAAAGCGGAATTCAAAAACTGAAAACCGGTTTTAAAAGACTAAAAGCCGGGTTTCAAAAACAGAAATGGTTATCGAATCTAAATTACTCAAAACCAGAGTTCAAAACCCCAAAACCCGGGTTCAAAACCCAAAAACCCGGGTTCAAAACCCAAAAACCCGCGTTAACAACCCCAAAACCCGACTTCAAAACCCAAAAACATGGTTTAAAAACTGCGAGTTTTGCAAACGTAGACCCAAGTTTTTTCGAAAACTCAAAAAATCGGGTTTCAAAAACATAAAAAGCGGGTAACAAAAATATACCTGATCAACCTAGCCGAAAGCACCATAATTACGCTTCCTCTGTTTTTCAAAGCTTATATAACCTCCATATAAATCGGCACTATCAAATTACACTATTGAAAAAATCGTCAAACACATTTGACAAATGTGTTATAAGGGTGTATAAGATTCAACCTGACTGGACTTGCGTCTGCATGCTTGTAACTTTTATAATTAAATTAATGAACGATTAGTTTAAGCGAATATCCGGCTTTCGAAAAACCGGAAACACAATTTTTTTAAACTCCATAAGCCGGTTTTCAAAAAACAAAAAAAAGATTTCCAAAAAACAAAAACCGGTTTCAAAAAACTAAAAAGCGGGATTCAAACACCGAAAACCGATTTTAAAAAACTAAAAACCGGGTTTCAAAAACCAAAATGGATATCGAACCCAAATTACTCAAAACCAGAGTTAAAAACCCCAAAACCCGGGTTCAAAGCCCAAAAACCCGGGTTCAAAATCCCAAAACCCGGGTTCAAAACCCCAAAACCCGGGTTCACAACCCCAAAACCCGACTTCAAAACCCAAAAACATGGTTTAAAAAATCCGGGTTTTTCAAACGTATACCCAAGTTTTTTCGAAAACTCAAACAAATCGGGTTTCAATAACATCAAAATCGGATATAAAAAATATACCGGATCAACCTAGCCGAAAGCATCATGAGTATGCTTCCTATGTTTTTCAAAGCTTATAGAACCCCCATATAAACCGGCGCTATCAAATTACACTATTGAAAAAATCGTCAAACACATTTGACAAATGTGTTATAAGGGTGTATAAGATTCAACCTGACTGGACTTGCGCCTGCATGCTTGTAACTTTTATAATTACTTCCGTCTACAGGTGTGTGTGTGCATTAGTGTACGGTGGTGACAGACAGACAGACAAAGCAAGAGATGTTAACACTGAACTTTTAATTAATGAAGTGACATTTGCTCAGAGAGTCCATTCTTAAAAGACATTCAATCATCACCGTTATCATCATGTTGTCAGGAATACAGGCCACAAACCAAGCAGCCTCTGGATACCACAGCATGCCATTGTTTAATGGCTGTTATAGTTGTTTGCAACAAATTTATATGTATATATATGCATGAGGGCATCATGTCAATGTAAATGTGTGTGAGTGTGTGTGTCTGTTCATACTTACACAGCTCTGTGCACGCCCGCTGGAAGCCCCGATGGATCCACTTTAACTGCTAATGAACGTGTCGAATAGCAAAGATCCAAGAATTGTCCGCATTGCACAAACGGTTGAGAGGAAATCAAATTTAAACGCACATTGAAATTGAATTTATCCTTTGGCGCTGAAAAGAGAGAATAAGAACAACAAAAACGAAACGATGTTATTGGAGCCATCATAAATTGAATGCTGCAATCAATGGCGGCTGTTTCTGCCGCTGCCCCTGTTGCTGCTGCTGCTGCTGCTACTGCTGCTGCTGCTATAGAGCAACAAACATAACGCTGATAACGCATTGAGCAAATCATATCATGGCATATTACAAAATGGATATTTAAACCAATTCGAAGGTTGTTGAGGCAAAAAGGCGTAAAGAGATAAATGAGAATAATATTGTGTTGCTGTAAAGCAAATACCAGGCCATAAACACACAAGTAGCAATCAATAGTTCGCAAAGAAGAAGAAGAGTTGTGTAAAACAAGACCCAAATTGGCGTTAATCTGCAATACAAGCCCCATTAAACAATAGCATGAAATGAGAGTTCATGGCAAAATAAAAATAATTAAAAAAAAACTCCAGCTATATTTAATACCTTTAACATTTAAAAAATATTGGAAATTTCATTTTGAAAAGCAAAAAAAAAATCTTATATTTAAAAATCAATTTGTGTTTCTTTGTTTGTTTGTGTGTTCCTTATAGACTCAGAAACGGCTGAAACGATTTTCTTGAAATTTTCACAGATGGTGCATAATCATCCCGTGGTGAAAATAGGGAACTACATCTTTAGATATCTAAAGGGGGGGGGGGGGGGGGGGGGGGGGGGGGCGGACCCTCCCCCTTACCCTAATTTTCAGAAACGCCAGATCTCGGAGATGAGTGGTGCGATTTAAGCGAAATTTTTGAGTGCTCTCATATAGTACCCTAAAAATAAAATTTTGGTATCCAAATTTCGGATAGGCTACCTAGGGGGGCCGCCCCACCCTAAAACCTACCAAACATATATTCAGACCAATCACGACAATATGGGACTCAAATGAAAGGTATTTAGAATAAGAAAACGTATCTGATATCCAAATGTCGGACCAAGTGTTAGGGGAACCACCCCAACCCCCAAAACACCCCTAAATCGGACATATTTACCGACCATAGCAATATGGGACTCAAATGAAAGGTATTTGCGAGTAGAATACGAATCTAATATCCAAATGTGGAACCACGTTTCTGGGGGTCCACCCCTCCCCCAAAACACCCCCCAAACAGGACTTATTTACTGACCATAGGAATATGGGGCTTAAATAAAAGGTATTTGAGTGCATAATTCGAATCTGATATCCAAATATGGGACCAAGTGTTTGGGGGGGCCGCCTCTCCCCAAAAACATCCCCCCAAAGGGGGATAGGTCTTTGGGAGTAAAGCACGAATCTGATATCAACATTCGGGAAAAGTGTCTATGGCGCCACCCCACCCCCAAAACACCACCCAAACAGGAAGTATTTGCTGACTATTGCAATATGAAGCTCAAATAAAAGGGTTTTTAGAGTAGAACATGAATCCGATATATATTTTCAAGGCCAAATCACTGAGTGGCCGCCCTTCCTCCAAAACACCCCCCAAGCCGGTCATGTTAGCCGACTATGGATGTATGGGGCTCAAATTAAAGGTTTTTGGGAGTAGATCACGTATCTGATATCAACATTGGGGACCAACTGTCTAGGGAACGTCCCACCATCATAACAACCCCCAAATAGGACGTATTTGCTCACCAAGACAATTTGGGTCTTAAAGAGAGTGGAACTAAATATTTATAGTTTTTAGGGCCAATACCACAAACCGGACATATTTGCTGACTTTTGCAATAAGAAGTTTAAATGAGATTAGAAAACGAATTTGATATCCAATTTTGAGGCCAATGGCAATATGGGGTTCAAATAAATGATATATAGTTATATGAGAATAGAGCGGGCTTAGTGTTTGGGGGACCACCCCAAAACCCCAAAACACCCCTAAATCGGGCATATTTTCCGACCATGTCAATATGGAGCTTAAATGAAAGGTATTGGGGGTAGAACAAGAATTGATACACACTTTTGGGATTAATTTTCTAGAGGTCTACCACTTTCCCAAAATACCCCACAAACAGCAATTTTGTACTGACCATCGCAATATGGGGCTCAGATAAAGGTATTTGCTAGTAGAATACGAATTTGATATCCAAATGTAGGACCATGTATTTAGGGCATCATCCCCTTCCCAAAACACCCCCAAAGGATAAAATTTTTTCGACCATGCCAATATGTGGCTCAAATGAAAGGTATTTGAGATTAGAAAACGAAATTTATTTTCACAAATTTTTAGCAGAATCCATGGTGGTGGGTTCCCAAGATTCGGCCCGGCTGAACTTAGAACACTTTTACTTGTTTCTTTTTATTTTATTATATTTTTATTTATATCAATTTATTTTTTTTGAATCTTAATCTTAATTTGATTTATTTTATATTTTATTCAAATTAAGTTTTTTTATTTCATTTTTTTTTTAAATTTCTTTCTTTTTATTATATTTTCTGCATTTTTTTTTAGTGTTGTGTTGTTTTCGCTTCGCTGTATTGCCTTCATCAAAACATCACCCAGTCGCGTTCATTAGTTTTTATATGAGTCTACAACTTTCAGTTCGTTTCAATAAATCATTCTCCAATTGAGGTATATGATCATTAATCATAATTTATGGTTATGTATGTTTTTTTTAATACGGATGAAAACAAGTCTCATTAAAAGTTATTTATGCCACACATGGTAATTTGTTCATATAAAACATTGATTTGTTATAAACAAATTTGAGATAATTTTTACCAACTATTTAGTTTTTATTTATACTTTTATATCTCTTTCGAGTTGAGCTTAGTGACCGAAGACATTTCTGCAATGACTGACCTTTATGTTTAGTTCCAACGAAAACTTTATTACTTATACGACATGTTGCACTCAATCCCAAACAATCATACGCAATGGTGTACGAAAAAGTCCATTAGTGAAAGAGGGATGATTTCTTTTAAATAGAAAGGGCTTGGCGAATTAATGATGAGGTGCCCCATTCTTTTATAAGAGTTACAATAGCGTAACGCATAGCTTTAAGAAGACTTGACTGCTTTAGTTCCCTGAAGTCTACAACTGTAGACGAATAAAAAAAATTGAGTAACGAAATAGGACAAAAATTGCGGTTTGTAAGGGCTTAAGAAGTCAAATCGGGAGATCGGTTTATATGGGAGCTATAATGGGTTATGAACCGATTTGGACCGTACTCGGCGCAGTTGTTGGAAGTCCTAACAGGACACCATATGCAAAATTTCAGCCAAATCGGACAAAAATTGTGGCTTCCAGAGGCTCAAGAAGTCAAATAGGGAGATCGGTGTATATGGGAGCTATATCAGGTTATAGACCGATTTGGACCGTACTCGGCACAGTTGTTAAAAGTCATAAGAGAACACCATATGGAAGATTTCAGCAAAATCGGACAAAAATTGCGGCTTGCAGAGGACCAATAAGTCAAATCAGGAGATCAGTGTATATGTGAGCTATACCAGGTTATAGACCGATTTAGACCGTACTTGGCACAGTTGTTAAAAGACATAACAGAACACCATATGGAAAATTTCAGCCAAATCGGACAAAAATTGCAGCTGTAAGGACTTAAGAAGTCAAATCGGGAGATCGGTTTATATGGGAGCTATATCGGGTTATAGACCGATTTGGTCCGTACTCGGCACAGTTGTTGGAAGTTATAACGGAACACCACATGCAAAATTTTAGCTAAATCAGACAAAAATTGTGGCTTCCAGGGGCTCAAGAAGTAAAATCGAGAGATCGGTTCATATGGGAGCTATATCAGCTTATAGACGGATTTGTACCGTACTCGGCACAGTTGTTAAAAGTCATAACAGAAAACCATATGGAAAATTTCAGCCAAAGCCGACAAAAATTGCGGCTTGTAAGGGCTCAAGAAGTCAAATCGGGATATCGGTTTATATGGAAGCTATATTAGGTTATAGACCGATTTGGACCGTACTTGGCACAGTTGTTGAAATTCATAACAGATCACTTTGTGCAAAATTTAAGCTAAATTGGACAAAGATTGCGGCTTGTAAGGACTCAAGAAGTCAAATCGAGAGATCGATGTATATGGGAGCTATATCAGATTATAGACCGATTTGGACCGCACTCAGCACGGAACTCAGCTAAAATTGCGGCTTCCAGGGGCTCAGGAAATCAAATCGGCTGATCATCTTATATGGGAGCTATACCAGGTTATAAACCGATTTGATCCGTACTTGGCTCAGTTGTTGAAAGTCATAACAGAACACTGCATGCAGCCAAAGCAGACAAAAATTGTGTCTTCCAGGGGCTCAAGAAGTCAAATGGGGAGATGGGTTCCTATGGGAGTTATATCGAAATCTGAACCGATATGGCCCATTTGCAGTTCCCAACGACCAACTTCAATATTAAGTATCTGTGCAAAATTGAAGCAGCTAGCTCTACGCGTACGGCCGCTATGGTGATTTCGACAGACGGACGGACGGACATGGCTAAATCGACTCAGAACGTCAAGACGATCAAGAATATATATACTTTATGGGGTCTTAGACGAAAAATTCGAGGTGTTACAAACGGAATGACCGTGGTGGGCAAAAAAATTGCAAATTTGCCTATGAACATTAAGGAACAGGGGCAAACTTCTCACATATCAATGAGTGGAGTCCGATAATGATAAGGGGCCTCCTTTTTATAGCCGAGTCCGAACGGTATCGCACTGCCTCTTTTGAGAAGTTTTAACATGGCATAGTACCTCACAAATGTCGCCAGCATTAGGAGGGGATAACCACCGATGAAAATTTTTATGATGGTCTCGCCAGGATTCGAACCCAGGCGTTCAGCGTCATAGGCCGACATGCTAACCTCTGCGCTACGAAGGCCTCCGTGGTGGTCGGTATAAAAATGCATTTGTGTTTGTTTGTTTGCCGGCTTGTTCCGTAAGACTCAAAAACGGCTAAACTGACTACCTTGAAATTTTCACAGATTGTGTAGGTCGGTCTGGAGGGAAACATAAGGTCGATCTGCAGGGAAACACAATATAATTTTTTATGTCGGAAGGGGGAGCGGACTCTCCCCCTTACTCCAAAAGTACCACGCCATAATAAAAGTGTACCGATCTGGACAATATGGTACTCAAATGAAAGGTATTCTGGAGTAGAGTACGAATATGGTATTGAAAATTGGGTCCAAAACTGGGAGGGCCGCCCCAACCCCAAAACGCCCTAAAATAGGTTTATTGGACGAGCATGACAATATGAGACTCAAATGAAAGGCATTCGGAAGTAGATTAGGACTATAGTCAGGAAGAAGGAACAGGCTATATAATTTGTTGATATCGGAAGGGGGCGGACCCTCCCCCGTTACCCCAAACACACCGCCCAATAACAAAAGTGGGTCGATAATGACAATATGGGTATCAAAAGAAAGCTATTAGAGAGTAGAATGCGAATATGGTATTAGAAATTGAATCCAAGTACCCAGGAAGTCGTGCTAGCCCCAAAACTCCTCCCATCAGACAAATTGAACGTTCATATCAATATGGGGCTCAAATGGAAGGTATTCGGCAGTAGATTACGAATCAGGCATACAAAATCAGATTGAAGTTTAGGGTGTCACACCAACCCCCCGAAAACGGTCAATGGGCATATTAACCAATTATGACTATATGGGACTCGGTTTGTTTGTTTGTTCCGTAGACTTAAAAACGGCTGAACTGATTTTCTTAAAATTTTCACAGATTGTATAGAATGGTCTGGAAGGAAACATAGGCTATATATTTTTTTGATGTAGGATGGGGGCGGACCCTCCCCCATACCCCAAAAACACCACCCAAAATCAAAAGTTGGCCGATAGGCACAATATGGGTATCAAATGAAAGGTATTAGAGACTAGAAAACGAATATTGTATTCAAATTTTGGGTCCAAGTACCCAGCGGGCCGACCCAACCCCAAAACTCATCTAAACAGATATATTCGACGTTCATGTCAATATGGGACTCAAATGAAATAAATTTGGCAGTAGATTACATATATGGCATATATAAAAGTAGGTCCAAGTAATGGGAGGTCGCCCCACCCCCCAAATACCCCCAAATGGTCACATTAGCCGACCATGGCTAATGGAGTAGATTACGAATATGACATTCAAATTTGTGTTCAGGTTTAGGTGGCGCTTTTTTTTTGCCAGCCCGAACAAAATTTTGTAGGGCTGAGGTGACCAACTTTGAAGGCCCCCAATGGGCCCTCAAGCGCTCTAGGGCCATGAAATTTTGCACATAAGCAGGTTAACACCTCAGCTATAACCATGTAAAATTTCCATTCCACTGTGCGAAATTAAACTGACTAAGAACGTATTGTGCTGTCCATAATTGATAGGTAAATATAAGAACAGTGGCGTAGTATACTCTCAATCCCAATCGGCCTGGCTTCCGAGAGTATACCAATCGCCGCTTCAGTGAACTGCCACCACCCTCGGATGTGCCAGTGGCCGAGAGGAAATTCCGAGACGTCATTAACAGAGCAGCGGCTCGCTTTATACCGGCTGGCACAGACAGTGGTACTCGCAGACGAGTGTGATGGGATTCGTTGTATGGACCACACTTACCCCAGAATCAGCGAACTGAATCTGGAAATAAACAGGGTAGTCAACGAACATAAGCGTAATTTGTGGCTGCAACACTTGGAACAATGTAACTTAGGCACTGTTTTAGGCAAGCTGTGGTCTATTGTTAAGTCACTCTCGAACCCCGGTAGACGGGATGACAGGACCTCAGTCACTTTTGGCGAAGTAACCGTGACTGATCCGAAGAGATGCGCCAGGTTGTTCAACCGTCTATTTATTGTGGATCCCGAGAGTGACAGGGCAAGGAGGAGAGCCATTCGCCGTATCAGTGGTCGCCGAGCCGATGGACAACCATCACAATTTACCGTGGGCGAAGTTGCGAATGTCATGTCATCGTTGGGCCCCGACGGAATCTCTACATTGATGTTGAAGAATCTGGATTTACCTGGAGTTGAGTACCTTACTACTGTCCTCAACCTGTCTTTTAACACTTTTATAGTTTCCGATGTCTGGAAAATGGGCAGATCCCGCTACTGAAGCCAGGAAAGGACCCGAGTTTGGGAGTCGTGCGGACCGATCTCCCTTCTCTCACCAGTAGCAAAGACGCTTGAGGCATTACTAGTCCCGAGCCTCGCATCAACATGGATGTCAAGGACTACATAGCACAACAACTGCTGCCTCAACGATCTTGCCTCATATTTCGCTACAAGAAATCTGAAAGATATCTGCCACCAAATCTTCAGCCACATTGTTCACTACGAATACGCATGAGGTGAATGCCGACCTGACTGTAATGGTCGATGGAGAAATGATTCCCACCATCAAGTATCCCAAAATACTTGGCGTCACATTTGACAGCTCTTACACATTTGCCCCACATGCCACAATAATTTGTGATAATGTCAAACGTAGATACAAGGTCCTCAAGTCATTTGCCAGCAGCATTTGGGGTGCAGACAAAGAAACCTTCTTGACCACGTACAAGGCAATTGGCCGATCTGTGATAAGTTATGCAGCGCCAGTGTGATCTCATCAGCTCTCTGTGACTTGCAGTGGAATAATATTCAGATACAGAGTACGAACGCCTACCATTGCACCTGAAGAAATATATCTCCCCCGGCGAATCAGAGTAGTTCTGGCTCAATTACGTTTCGGCAGTTGCAGCCGCCTCAACTTCTACAGACCAAGGATTAATGCCAATGCCCCGATTGTAACCAGGAATCGCACGATAAACATCACCAGTTTAACTGCCCAGCCAGACCCAGCTCCCTGTGGACCCACCCCATCTTAGTCGCAGAGTTCCTGAGTCCTGACACTCAACAGAATCAAGCAGACGAAAGATAGAACACAAAAAAACTGCTACAACAAAGCCACCATCATAGATTAGGAACATACTAAACACGTCATCCCATTTGTAACTATTGACCAAAGACTCTTTGTCGAATTTTTAACTCGACCAAGTCAGCTCCGTCCACCTGTCTGTCTGCCCTTTAGGGCAGAAGAAGAAAAATAGGAAGATCGGTTTATAGGGGAGCTGTATTAGGCTATAAACCGATTCATGGCATATTCGAGACGTATGTTAAAGGTCATGAAAGAAGCCGTTGCACAAAATTTCAGCAAAATCAGATAATACTGGCGCCCCTTAGAGGCTCAAGAAGTCGAGATCCCATATCGGTTTATATGGCAGCTATATCAGATTATGGACCGATTTGAACTATTCTTAGCACAGTTGTTGATAGTTATAACAAAACACCTCATGCAACATTTCAGCCAAATCAGATAGGAATTGCTCCCTGTAGGTGCTCAAGAATTCAAGTCCCCAGAAAGGTTTATATGACAGCTATATCAGGTTATAGACCGATTCTAACCATACTCAGCACAGTTGTTGGAAGTCATAATAAAATACCTCATGCAAAATTTCAGCCAAATCGGATAAAAATTGTGCCTTTTAGAGGCTCAAGAAGTTAAGATCCCAGATCGGTTTATATGGCAACTATATCAGGTTATGGACCGATTTGAACCATTCTTAATACAGTTATGGAAAGTCATAATAAAACACCTCATGCAACATTTCAGCTAAATCGGATAATAATTGCGCCCTCTAGACGCTCAAGAAGTCAAGACCCCAGATAGGTTTATATGACAGCTATATCAGGTAATAGACCGATTTCAACCATATTCAGTATAGTTATTGGAAGTCATAATAAAACACCTCATGCATAATTTCAGCCAAATCGGATAAGAATAGTGCCCCCCAGCGGCTCAAGAAGTCAAGACCCCAGATAGGTTTATATGACAGCTATATTAGTTTATGGACCGATTTCAACCATATTTAGCACAGTTGTTGGAAGCCATGATAAAACACCTCATGAAAAATGTCAGCCAAATCGAATAAGAATTGTGCCCTCCAGCGGCTCAAGAAGTCAAGACCCTAGATCGGTTTATATGGCAGCTATATCAAAACGAGGACCGATATGGCCCATTTGCAAGCCCAAACGACTTACACTAATAGGAAGTATTTGTGTAAAATTTCAAGCGGCTAGCTTTACTGCTTCGAAAGTTAGCGTGTTTTCGACAGACAGACGGACGGACGGACAGACAGACGAACGGACATGGCTAGTTCGACTTAAAATGCCACGACGATCAAGAATATATATACTTTATGGGGTCTTAGACGACTATTTCGAGGAGTTACAAACAGAATGACGAAATTAGTATACCCCCCCCCCCCCCATCCTATGGTGGAGGGTATAAAAATATGAAATAATTTTCCTATTAAAATTAGTTATACGACACATGGTACTTCAATTCATAGCAATCATACGCCATGAGATACCCTACAAATTTAAATATTTCTCGGAACACTGCTTTTTCCCAAAAAAAAAACTACACTGCTACTGACAGCTGTAGAAATTTATCCTAAAATCAGCTTATTTCCATTTTTAGGAATTAATTCAAAGAAGCTTAGCAATTTGAATTTTCAGACATTTAAGGAGCAAGCAAAGCGCTAATTTTAAAATAGAAACGGAAAGTGTAACATAATTAGAATAATTCCACGAAATTGTGGTCTTATATCTACCTGGGTTTTTCGCACGTTAATAATGAGTTTATTCTTCGTTCTCCATATAAAAACTCCAGATGGTGTAAGTTGTTACAATTTTAAAAGACTCAGCAATATTGTTACTGTGATCATTTTTGAAATTGACCAATGGCCTGAGGCGAACGACAAATCCAGATAAATCAATGCTGCTGACATTCGGCCAACAATGCATTTTCATTTAAAATTCATTGGCCAAAACGAATTTTATCGTTTTTTTCATGGCTCATTAAATCGTGGGCAATTTTAAATTGAAATGTATTCAGATTAAAAGGATTGCTCGCACGAACAGACACTCAGACACACATGTGTGAGCTGGAGAAATTTTCACAGATTATTTTTTAATTAAATAATTAACCGAATTGTTATTTAAAAATCCACACCAATGACATGGTTTATCTGCCTTTATCTTGGGCCCCTCCTCTCCCCCCATCCAGGTGGTAGTAAAAGCGAAAGTGTAGAGCCACCCTTTTAGCCACCACACTGCCATTTGCGGAAAAACTTTCGAACAATGTCTATGACAATGTTGATGATAATGGCAATGATAATTAATTTAAAATATTAATTAAATGTTGCACGAATGGCTTTAACATTTTCATTTTATTGGCTTTTTAACAAGTCATTTGGCTGCTCGCAAAAAATATCACACAAACGCAGCAGACATACAGCAAAAATGGCAAAATGACAAAATCGCATAATGCGCATTCATTCGCCATGTAAAGCTGTATTAAAATGTAATTAACTGTAATAAATGATTGAATTTTTAATGATGTATGTTCGTGTGTGTGTGTGCATACGAAAGAATTATATAAATTTATATAAATATCATCATGAATTATTGGATATAAGGGTGGAGGGAAAAGGAAGAAATGTTGTTCTATAAGAAAACTTTTATCAGCCTGGCTGAAAAAGGTTTTCCAGGGGAAAACTTCAATTCAGCCTGGCTGAATAAGGTTTTCCCCTTGGGGGGGAAAACTTCAATTCAGCCTGGCTGAATAAGGTTTTCCCCTTGGGGGGGAAAACTTCAATTCAGCCTGGCTGAATAAGGTTTTCCCCTTGGGGGGGAAAACTTCAATTCAGCCTGGCTGAATAAGGTTTTCCCCTTGGGGGGGAAAACTTCAATTCAGCCTGGCTGAATAAGGTTTTCCCTAGGAGGAAAACTTTAATTCAGTCTGGCTGAATAAGGTTTTCCCTAGGAGGAAAACTTTAATTCAGTCTGGCTGAATAAGGCTTTCTCTAGGGGGAAAACTTTAATTCAGCCTGGCTGAATAAGGTTTTCCCTAGGGGGAAAACTTTAATTCAGCCTGGCTGAATAAGGTTTTCTCTAGGGGGAAAACTTTAATTCAGTCTGGCTGAATAAGGTTTTCTGTAGGGGGAAAACTTTAATTCAGCCTGAATGACTTGCTTTAATTCAGCCTGGCTGAATAAGGTTTTCCCTAGGGGGAAAACTTTAATTCAGCCTGGCTGAATAAGGTTTTCCCTAGGGGGAAAACATTAATTCAGCCTGGCTGAATAAGGTTTTCCCTAGGGGGAAAACTTTAATTCAGCCTGGCTGAATAAGGTTTTCCCTAGGGGGAAAACTTTAATTCAGCCTGGCTGAATAAGGTTTTCCCTAGGGGGAAAACTTTAATTCAGCCTTGCTGAATAAGGTTTTCCCTAGGGGGAAAACTTTAATTCAGCCTGGCTGAATAAGGTTTTCCCTATGGGGAAAACTTTAATTCAGCCTGGCTGAATAAGGTTTTCCCTAGGGGGAAAACTTTAATTCAGCCTGGCTGAATAAGGTTTTCCCTAGGGGGAAAACTTTAATTCAGCCTGGCTGAATAAGGTTTTCCCTAGGGGGAAAACTTTAATTCAGCCTGGCTGAATAAGGTTTTCCCTAGGGGGAAAACTTTAATTCAGCCTGGCTGAATAAGGTTTTCCCTAGGGGGAAAACTTTAATTCAGCCTGGCTGAATAAGGTTTTCCCTAGGGGGAAAACTTTAATTCAGCCTGGCTGAATAAGGTTTTCCCTAGGGGGAAAACTTTAATTCAGCCTGGCTGAATAAGGTTTTCCCTAGGGGGAAAACTTTAATTCAGCCTGGCTGAATAAGGTTTTCCCTAGGGGGAAAACTTTAATTCAGCCTGGCTGAATAAGGTTTTCCCTAGGGGGAAAACTTCAATTCAGCTTGGCTGAATAAGCTTTTCCTATGGAAAATCTTCAATTAATTTCGCTGAATTCAGGTTTGCTATGGGAAAACTTCAATTCAGCCTGGCTGAATAAGGGTTTCTATATTTTCAAATTTTCTCAGCACTTAATCTATTTCGATTCTCCCCAATAGATACTAAAAGCCCCCCAAGCATATGAAAAGCATTGCATTAACAGCTCAATTCAATGACTTTATAAACGAGCCAAACTGTCGGTGGTATATAACGGAGAACTGAGGACTGGCACTCTGTGGTTAATGAATGACTTGCTGAAGACGGAAATGAGTGACTGTTGAAACGTTTATGCAGTCGACACCCACCACAGCGCTGGAAATCTCACTTTTTATTTATTATATGGAGGCAACAAGGGAGCCCAAAAAACAATAGCAGCAATAAAACTCACCATTATTCATGTGCAACCGAACAACGACAATAGCAACAACACAACAACAACAACAATATTGAGTAATGGGGGATTACTCTTGATTTAATATGCATGCCAAGATAAATTGCTGCAAGCGAACCTTTCAGCATTTCAACAGCATCGTTTATTCGCTTCCTATTATTAATAAAATAATAATGAAAATCATCATATTTTGTGCCATAAACGCTTTTCTTCTCATTTATTTTTCTTTCATTTCTTTTCAAGTAATCATTTTCGCTATATAATCACCACCAAAGGAAGAGGCCACTCAAAAGAAGCCGAAGGAAAAAAATTTGATTAAAAATGTTACACTCAAAGGAATGTTGTTTTTTGTTCTCATAACATTTTTCATTAGCTCAAAATGGCCATGACGTCTTTCTATGACGGGGGAACTGTGGTTGGGTTCAAATCCTGTCAAAAACATAAAAAATTTTTCAGCGTTGCTCATGCCCTCACTAATGGTGGAAATATTTATGAGGTTTTTAGCCATGCAAAACTTCTCTTCGCTCGGACTCGGCACCAAAAAAGAGTTCCCTTATCATAGACCTTATACTTAAGTTGACAGCACTCATAAGTATGAGAGAAGTATACCCACTGTTCCTTAATGAAATGTTCAATCATCATTCAATCATCCAAATATTTCGGCATTTTTTTTTTCGGCGTGTAGACGACTAATGATGTTGTTTGCGTTGAGACCTTTGTGTGCGACACTCAATTATATGAAAGTTATTGAATCTAAAATTGATGGTCGGTCAGTCGGCACTCTGACGTCTGCTATATTAAGCAAAGGTAATTTGTGGCATTTTCTTGGAAAATAGCATAACAAAACCCCTTTCCAATTTGTTCCATTCCTTGAATCCCACAACCCATCGCAGACGCAGAGTTGCCACAGCAACAAAAAAAAAAAACCATTTAAACAGAAAGCTGATAAAATGAAAATTAGACAGATTTTTTCCCCAACTGTTAATTTGGTAAATTTTTGTTTGGCCAAAACTGAGTCGCTATAGACATTTTAGAAAAAATTTTAAAAAATACTTGGTGCAAGTTTTTTGTCCTTTTCATGTTTAATTTTCAAAAAAAAATAGTTTCAAAAAAATTTTTTAGAAATTTTATTTTTATAAAAACCCAGCCGAAGCGGGCCCGCTCCGCTGCGCCCTCTTTAACTCTCTAATATATTTTTAGGGTGGATACACTTCGCCCTGAATGTGGATATCGAATTCGTGCCACTGTAGCCTATGTCCGCCTATGACGCTGAACGCCTGCTTTCGAATACTGGCGAGAACATCGGAAAAATCTTAAGATGTGGTTATCCCCTCTTAATGCTGACGACATTTGCGAGGCACCATGCCATGCATGGTCATGTAAAAAATTCTCCCCAAAGAGGTGTCGCACTGCGGCATGCCGTTCGGACTCGCCTATAAAAAAGGTCCCTTATCGTTGATAAACTCAACTTGAATTACTCATTGATGTGTGAGAAGATTGCCCCTGCTCGGTTCCTGGGCAAATTTTTACTCTACTCCCAAATACCTTTCTATTGAGTCCCATATTACCGAATTGGTAAATATTTCGGGTTAAGGGGGAATTTCAGGGTCGGAGTGGCCACCCAGACACTAGGCCCTTAAAGTACATATAAGATTCGTGCTCTACTTTCAAAAACATTTTATATGAGCCCCATACTAACATGATCGGTAAATTTGAGGTTGGGGTGGACTGGACCCAGGGTCTTTGTTCTGAAAATGAGTATCAATATCCCGAAAATCGATAAATTTCCACCCTAAAAAGCTTTTATATAATTGGGAGGTATTTTGGGGTGCAGCGGCTCCCCAAGTACATGGCTCTTCGATTGGATGTCAAATTCGTTTTTTTTCTCTCAACCACCTTTCGTTTGAGCTCTAAATTGTCGTACCTAGACTGGCGAGTTTTGGACGGCCCCGACCCAATCTCCGAGATATGGCGTTTTGAAAGTTAGGGCAATGAGAAGTGCTTTTTAGGAAAGGGATGTCACCTTGGAGATCACCGTAGCGCAGAGGTTAGCATGTCCGACTATGACGCTGAACGCCTGGGTTCGAATCGTGGCCATCAGAAACAATTTTCAGCGGTGGATTTCCCCTCCTAATTCTGGCAACATTTGTGAGGTAATATGCCATGTAAAACTTCTCTTCAAAGAGGTGTCGCACTGCGGCACGCCGTTCGGAGTCGGCTATAAAAAGGAGGCCCCTTATCGTTGAGCTTAAACTTGAATCGGACTGCACTCATTGATAGGTGAGAAGTTTGCCCCTGTTCCTTGGTGGAATGTTCATGGGCAAAATTTGCAATTTGATGTTACCTCAGACATATCGAATCAAATATGGATATCAAATTCGTGCTAAACTCCCAAATCCCTTTAATTTGAGTACCATATTGCTTTGGTCGGTAAATATGAACCATTTGGAGGGGGTTATGGGGCTGGGGAGGTCACCGGCACTATGCCCAATACGTTCTTTACTTCCAAATGCCCTTGATTTGAGCTCCATATTGACACACTTGGAAATAAAGTTCAGTTTAGGGGGTAATTTAGGGCTTCCCCCCAAACATTTGGCTCCAAAATTGAATAACACGTTTTCTCATATAAGCATGAGCATGGAGCGTTTTCGGGGGAGGGGCAACCCCCTACACTTCGATCTGATTTCGTATGCCAGATTCGAAATCTACTTCCGAATACCTTTCATTTGAGCCCCATATTGACATGAACGTCCAATATGTCAGTTTGGGGTAGTTTTTGGGCTGGGGCGGCCCAATGGGTACTTAGACTCAAATTTTAATAACATATTCGTATTCTACTCTCCAATACCTTTAATTTGATTCCCATATTGTCCCGATCGGTCCACTTTTGACCTTGGGTGGCGTTTTTGGGGTAAGGGGGAGGGTCCATCCCCCCTTCCGATATCGCTGAATTATATATCTCATGTTTCCTACACAATACGCGAAAATTTCGAAAAAAAAAGGTTCTGGGGTTTTTGAGTCCATACGGAACAAACAAACACATCGAGCACCATATAGCCGTGATTGGCTAATATACCCATTTTGGGCTTTTTTGGGACGTGGGGTGATCCCTTACGCTTCGACATGAATTTGTATGACAGATTCGTTATCTACTCCCACATAATGTTCATTTGATACCCAAACTGTCCTAATCGGTTCACTTTTGAATTTGTGTGGTGTTTTCGGGGTAATGGGGGAGGATCCGCCCCCTTCCAATATCAATAAATAATAAAGCCTATTTCTCCTTCCTGGCCAATTTCGTAATCCACTCCCGAATACCTTTCATTTGAGTTCCATATTGTCATTATTGTTCAATATGCCCATTTGAAGGGGTTTTGGGGTCGGGGCGGCCCCCCAGTTACTTGGACCTAATATTTATTATGAAATTACTACTCTACTCCTGAAAACCTTTCGCATATTGTTCCGATCGTTCCACTTTTATTTTTGGGTAGTACTTTTGGGGTAAAGGGGAGGGTCCGTCCCCCTCCCGATACCGGCCAACTTTGATTTTGGGTGGAGTTTTTGGGGTAAGGGGGAGGGTCCGCCCCCATCCCATATCAATAAATAATAAAGCCTATTCCTCCTTCCTGGCCATATTCGTAATCCACTCCCGAATACCTTTCATTAGAGTCCCATATTGCCCCTATCGGTCCAGATTTATTTTTTGGGGTAAGGGGGAGGGTCCGCCCCCTTCCGATATCAATAAATTATAAAGCCTAGTCCTCCTTCCTGACCATATTCGTAAACCACTCCCGAATACCTTTCATTTGGGTTCCATATTGTCATTATCATCCAATATGCCTATTTGAGGGGGTTTTCGGATCGGAGTAGCCCCCTAGGTACATGGACCCAAATTTTGATGTCAAATTTGTATTCAACTCCCAAATACCTTTCACTTGAGTCCCATATTGCCCCTATCGGTCCACTTTTATTTTTAGGTGATACTTTTGGGGAAAGCGGGAGGGTCCGCCCCCCTTGTGATATCAAAAATTTATATAGCCTATTGCTCCTTCCGCACCACTTCCCACAATCTGTGAAAAGAAAGAAATCGGTTTAGCCGTTTTTGAGTCTATACGGAACAAACAAATTAACAACCCCACAACATCACAAATTAATTTTAATACCCATCACCACAGGATGGGGGTATACTAATCTAGTCAGCCGTTTATAACACCTCGAAATATTGATCTGTGACCCCATAAAGTATATAAATTCTGGATTGTCTCCACATTTTGATTCGATCTAACCATGTCCGTCCGTCTGTCGAAATCACGATAGCGGTTGAACGCGTAAAGCTAGCCGCTTTAAATTTTACACATATACTTAATACTGATGTAGGTCGTTGTGGATCGTTGTGGAATGGGCCATATCGGTTCAGATTTAGATATAGCTCCCATATAAACCGATCTCCCGATTTGACTTCTTGAGCCCTTGGAAGCCGCAATTGTCATCTGATTTGGCTGAAATTTTACATGTGGCGTTCCATTGGGACTTTCAACAGCTGTGCAAAGTATGGTCCAAATCGGTCTATAACCTGATATAGCTCCCATATAAACCGATCTCCCGATTTGACTTCTTGAGCCCCTGGAAGCCGCAATTGTCATCCGATTTGGCTGAAATTTTACATGCGGTGTTCCGTTGGGAATTTCAACAGCTGTGCAAAGTATGGTCCAAATCGGTCTATAACCTGATATAGCTCCCATATAAATCGATCTCTCAATTTGATTTCTTGAGCCCCTGGAAGCCACAAATTTCGTCCGATTTGGCTGAAATTTTGCACATAGCGTTCTCTTATGACTTTCAACTTCTATGTCAAGTAGGGTCCAAATCGATCGATAACCTGATATAGCTCTTATATAAACCGATCTCCCGATTTGACTTCTTGAGCCCCTGGAAGCCACAAATTTCGTCCGATTTGGCTGAAATTTGGCATGTAGTGTTTTGTTATGACTTTCAACTTCTGTGTCAAGTACGGCCCAAATCGGTCTATAACCTGATAAAGCTCCCATATAAACCGATCTCTCGGTTTTACTTCTTGAGCCCCTGGAAACCACAAATTTCGTCCGATTTGGCTGAAGTTTTGCATGTAGTGTTCTGTTATGACTTTCAACATCTGTGTCGAATACGGTCCAAATCGATCTATAACCTGATATAGCTCCCATATAAACCGATCTCCCGATTTGACTGCTTAGTCTCCTGGAAGACACAAATTTCGTCCGATTTGTCTGAAATTTTGCATGTAGTCTTCTGTTATGACTTTCAACATCAGTGTCGAATACGGTCCAAATCGATCTATAACCTGATATAGCTCCCATATAAACCGATCTCCCAATTTGACTTCTTAATCCCCTTGAAACCACATTTTTTGTCCGATTTGGCTGAAATTTTGCATGTGGTGTTCTGTTATGACTTTTAACAGCTGTGTCGAATACGGTCCAAATCGATCTATAACCTGATATAGCTCCCATATAAACCGATCTCCCGATTTGACTGCTTAGTCTCCTGGAAGACACAAATTTCGTCCGATTTGTCTGAAATTTTGCATGTAGTCTTCTGTTATGACTTTCAACATCTGTGTCGAATACGGTCCAAATCGGTCTATAACCTGATATATCTCCCATATAAATCGATCTCCCAATTTGACTTCTTGAGCCCCTTGAAACCACAAATTTCGTCCGATTTGGCTGAAATTATGCATGTAGTGTTCTCTGACTTCCAACAACTGTGCCAAGTACGACTCAAATCCGTCTATAACCTGATATAGCTTCCATATAAAACGATCTCCCGGTTTTACTTCTTGAGCCCTTACTACCCGCAATTTTTGTCCGATTTGGCTGAAATTTTGCATGCGGTGTTCTGTGACGACTTTGAACAACTGTGCCAACACGGTCCAAATCAGCCAATAACTTGACAAGCTCCCATATAAACCGGTCTCTCGACAGAAGTTTGGTATGTATTGGGTTGCCCAAAAAGTAATTGCGGATTTTTTAAAAGAAAGTAAATGCATTTTTATTAATAAAACTAAGAATGAACTTTAATCAAATATACTTTTTTCTAAAGCAAGCTAAAAGTAGCAGCTGATAACTGACAGAAGAAAGAATGCAATTACAGAGTCACAAGCTGTGAAAAAATTTGTTAACGCCGACTATATGAAAAATCCGCAATTACTTTTTGGGCAACCCAATAGAATAAAATTATTCCTTCCCTTCAACTAAATTTAGTTTGTATAAATTTTTAACAGAATCCATGGTGGTGGGTTCCAAAGATTCGTCGGCCCGCTCAAATTTTTCAAAATTTTATTTTTATAGAATTTTTTTCTAAAATTTTCTTATCCAGCAATGGTTTCTCAAAATTTTATTTCATTTTTCTGTTTTTAAGATTTTTTAAAGCATTTCACCTAAATTTGGTTCTTTTTTAAAAAAAATAGCTGAAACCAAGATTTTATGCCTACCATTCTGTTTTCAAGGAAAACCACCCACTTGGCAACTCTGGTGAAAAGTCATAACACAAAAAACCTTTAGAGCTCTTTTTAAATATGTTTGAAAGCTGTAATAACAAATAAACCTTCACAGGCCAATGACAATGTAAGGACATGACCGGAATCCTGCTATGGGTTGGGGAGAGACATAGGGTAGGAATAATGCGTACCAAATTGAATTGAAAGGATGCGAAAAGGACCTTAGTTTTGGCCGACTGACGTAATCTCATAAGAAAAGCAAAAGGAAGGAACATTTATTTTACAACAAATGAAATATACCATTTATCCATTATTGTAATTGAAACATGAATGGGAAAATTTCAAGGATTTGCTTTCCTTTCACTTTTCTCTTTGTATATTTATACATACATACAAATATAATTTGATTTTTTTTTGTTTTTAAGGATTTAAAACTCTTGAAGAGCTTGGCGTCGTCTTCTCTCAAAGAGCAAAATGTGAAACAAAGTGAAACGTAAACAATGTCTGTTTTAAATCACCTACACTTAAGTGTTTCCCCATCACCCATCACCCCCAACACCACACTCATGATCCATTAAACCTAACCACAAGATATGGACTACACTATAATACACTGGCACTACACAATAGAGTACACGAAGGACATGTTCTTTTGTTCTGAAATGCTCTTTGAGCCACTTATGGTTAAATTAATTATTTCAAATTGGCTACAATTAAGTTAAACATAAGCATCAAATTTAATATGCAAATATGATTTCAATTTTCAAAGAACGAAGACAAACAGACGAACAGATGGACGGACAGACGGACAGACAGCCAGATAGCCAGATTAATATGTAATGATAAGCTGTGGCAAGTTACGAGTATGACATAAAATGTTGTAATTGCGCATTTCAGAGCTTTATGGCCGCTTAGTGTCATTTGGGACATGTAGGTAGAGATTTATACTTGTTACATCTATTTAACTTTTGTTATATGGGGATTAAGCACAGCAACGGTAATGACTTCAATGGGACCCCTGACCACAAATAAAAGGATCATAATTTAGATAACAATTCGTAGAATTTTGGGCTTGAAAAGATATTTCCTTGAAACTAGTTGGGCATAAACAATTTTATTGGGTATTTTATTTAATCGAGGATTGTGTTTAGATATGAAATTCTGTGAAAAAATTATTTTTTAAAGTCGGGCGGGCCGACTGTATAGTACCCTACACCTACCCCATAAGTACAATATTGGAGCTATATCCAATTCTGAACCAATTTTGATGGACCTCGGCGATCAAATATGTTCAAACTGTAATATTTACGGCTGACAAATGACAAAATTTTTGCAAATTACCCAAAATCTGACGAACATATATATGGGAGCTATATCTAATTCTGAACCGATTTCTCAGATAATGTGGTACGCGTCGAGGAAAGCGTGATGAAAAATTTTGGCAAGATTGGTCAAATAATGCGCTTGCAGCGGCTCTTGGGGTGAAAATTTGGCGATATAAATATATGACGGCTATATCTAAATGTTAGCCGATTTCTAAGACATTCGCCAGTAATATCGAGAGTCATAAGAAAATCCTTCTTGCCAAATTTCGAGAGAATCGGTTTACAAATGACCATTTTATTGCAATATTACTGCAAATCGGACGACCATATATCTGGGAGCTATATCCAAATTTGAACCGATTTCAAGCAAACTTCTCAAATACTGCCACAGTCGTCGAAGTAAGCGTTGTACAAAGTGTTTGAGAAGATTGGTCAATAAATGCACTTACAGTGGCTCTAGGAGTAAAAATCGGGCGATATGTATATATATATATATATATATATATATATATATATATATATATATATATATATATATATATATGACAGCTATATCTAAATCTAAGCCGATTTCTATGAAATCCGCCAGTAATATCGAGAGTCAAGAGAAAATCCTTCCTAACAAATTTCAAGAGAATCGGTTAACAAATGAACATTTTATTGCATTATTACTGCAAATCGGACGAACATATATATGGCAGCTATATCCAAATCTAAACCGATTTCTTTGAAATTCACCGGTTGGGGAATTTCCATTTGAAAAGCCCACAGAAGAGGTTAGCATATGCGCCTATGACGCTTAAAGACTGGGTTCGAATCCTGGCGAGATAACCTAAGAGGTTATCCCCTCCTAATGCTGGCAACATTTGAGCCCAGACGAAATTTGTTCAAGGATGCTAGAGAAACTGAATGTACCGGTAGTCGAGTTAATGACACAGGTCCTCAACCTATCTCTGAGCACTCTATTGCCCCGATGCCTGGAACATGGGAAAGTGATCCCGCAATTGAATCTGGAAAGAACCCAAGTAAAGGAGAGTCATACAGACCGATCTCCCTTCTACAAAACGCTAAAGGATTTCTCCCTCCTCCCTAGTCTAATTGGGTGATTTCCATTTGATAAGCTCACAGAAACGCTGAGTTTAGCATATGCTACTATGACGCTTAAAGACTGGTTTCGAATCATGGCGAGATAACCCTCCTAATATTGGCAACATTTGAGCCCTGACGAAATTTTTTCAAGGATGTTAGAGAAACTGAATGTGTCGGGAGTCGAGTATATAACACAGGTCCTCAACCTATCTCTGAGCTCTCTCATAATCTCGATGCCTGGGCAGAGTGATCCCACAATTAAATCTGGAAAGGACCCGAGTAAAGGAGAGTCGTACAGACCCATCTCTTTCTACAAAGCGCTATAGGATTTCTCCCTCCTCTCTAGTCTATTTGGGTGATTTCCATTTGATAAGCCCACAGAAGCGCAGAGGTTAGCATATGCGCCTATGACGCTTAAAGACTAGGTTCGAATCAAGGCGAGATAACGCAAGAGTTTATCACCACCTAATGCTGGCAACATTTGAGCCCTGACGAAATTTGTTCAAGGATGCTAGAGAAACTGAGTGTACCGGGAGTCAACCTATTTCTATGCACTCTCATAATCCCTATGTCTGGAACCTGGGCAAAGTGATCCCGCAAATGAATCCGGAAAGAACCCAAGTAAAGGGGAGTCATACAGACCGTTCTCCAAAGCGCTGAAGGGTTTCTCCCTCCTCTCTAGTCTAGTTGGGTGATTTCCATTTGATAAGCCCACTGAAGCGCAGAGGTCAGCATGTGCGCCTATGACGCTTAAAGACTGGTTTCGAATCCTGGTAAGATAACCTTAGAAGTTATCCCCTCCTAAAGCTGGCAACATTTTTGAGGTACTAAGCCATTTAAAAACTTCTCCCCAAAGAGGTGTCCCATTGCGGCACGCCGTTCGGACTTGGCTGTAAAAAGTAGGCCCCTTTTAACATTGAGCTAAAATTTTGAATCGAACAGCACTCATTGATATGTAAGAAGTTTGTCCCTGTTCCTTAATGGAATGTTCATGGGCAAATTGGCAAGCCCTAGCATTGATTGCACCCCAGCACGAGATAACTATGAGCACCACACAAGCTGCAACTAGCATGGATTGCACCCAAGCACGGGAAAACTATGAGCACCACACAAGCTGGAGGCCGCCGTAGCGCAGAGGTTAGCATGTCCGCCTATGACGCTGAACGCCTGGGTTCGAATCCTGGCGAAACCATCAGAAAAAATTTTCATCTGTGGTTTTCCCCTCCTATGCTGGCAACATTTGTGAGGTACTATGCCATGTAAAACTTCTCTCCAAAGAGGTGTCGCACTACGGCACTCCGTTCAGACTCGGCTATAAAAAGGAGGCCCCTTATCATTGAGCTTAGAACTTGAATCGGACTGCACTCATTGATATGTGAGAAGTTTGCCCCATGTTCCTTGGAATGATCATGGGCAAAAATTGCAATTTTACCACACAAGCTGGAATTTTTAACTTAAATCTGTGTGGTGTTTCTCTATATCACGAGCAGCTTAGCTGGGAGCTACCGGATGCGCCCACAGGTTGCGGCACTCCGTTCAGACTCGGCTATAAAAAGGAGGCACCTTATCATTGAGCTTAGAACTTGAATCGGACTGCACTCATTGATATGTGGGAAGTTTGCCCCATGTTCCTTGGAATGATCATGAGCAAAATTTGCAATTTTACCACACAAGCTGGAATTTTTAACTCAAATCTGTGTGGTTTTTCTCTATATCACGAGCAGCTTAGCTGGGAGCTACCGGATGCGCCCACAGGTTGCGGATAGTGGAATGCTCCATATGTAGTAGCTGCAACTGCAATCGCGAACAATCAGCGGTATCGAGTGGAGAGTCACAGTGAGAGACCGGCCGGCTCCGTCTCTTGCTTAAATACTGAGTGCCTATGATTTTCGATATGACAAGGCGAATTATTGGCGCCATAACACCACGCAATAAACTGGAACGTGATTGCCCACTCATAAGAGCATGACGGTATCTCAATAAAGACCTAATATTTGTATCAAATTGAGCTGGACTTTTAAAGTGGCTGCCAAATAAAGCTAATCTATGCTGTATTTTCTTGACATTAAACACCAAGGATGCTTCACTCATTAGTAAACATAAAAGGAAAGAGGATGTAGTGATTTAGCTTAGCACCATAAAGTGAAAGCTTGATTGCAAGCAAAACCATTCAAATGCAAAAATGTCTCATCCCATTTGCTTAACAAAGAAAACAAAGGGGAACTTAGAAAAGCGAAAATCTATCATTTACATTTTTAACCTACGTCAATACAATTGACATGTTGTTATCACCTTTTAGCAACAAATTTTATTTGATTAAAATTACTTACCAGCTTCCGTATCATTGAAAAAGACCGGTTCAATATTGACATTAAACTCGTAGGGTTTCTTTAGGACTCCCTCACGTATGTGAATACCTTTGGCATTGTTGGGGCCGCAACGTACAGAGAATCTGAAAATGGCAACAGTATATAAAAACGTCCCCCTTAACTAGATGTTCTTTATGGTGTTGTGAACAAGGATAATTTGTGTCCGTATATATGTGAGTGTGCGAGTGTGTAGGTGTGGGCATTCATATGTGTGTAATTGTGTTGTATTAGGACTTGCTAACTAAATTGCTAAATATTTAAGTAACAAGCAGGACAGACTTGCACACACACATCCACACACACACACACACACACGCAGCCACAGGACAATTGTAAGGATATAACTAAATAGCAATGTAAATACACACATGAATGGACATGGATACTTATAAAGCGCTCACACACGCACACACACATGCACCTACACATACCTTAACATATTCTCGGCTGCCTTATCATGCTCCATCAAATGCTCGAAAGCCTTTTCCACATTCAAAAGTCCACTGCCTTGAGCAAAGGGATCAACATAACCCAATTTGGTGGCAGTAGCACAAATGGCACGTTTTATGCTAAAGGGTGAATAGGCAACCTTACGTTGTTTCAAACCCGAGATGAGCAAGGCTGTAACGAAGAGTGAGAGAAAAAAAAAACAACACAAACGAAAACAAAGTCAAAGGCAAACAAATAGGCAAATAAATGAGAAAAAAAGTGCCAGCCAACATAACAGGAAATGGAATGAAAGGCAACAAAGACGTTTATTCAAGTGTTACATTATTGCCCCAGCCTTTCACTCTCCACTTCCCCCTCGTTTGGGCGATTAAAGCTTAAACACCTAATACTACTACTTACCTATGGCACCAGCCACATGAGGTGCTGCCATGGATGTGCCATTCATTAGAACGGATTTACTCATGGTGAATTGTGGCACGGATGTTATAGCTCCACCAGGAGCACATACCGTTACGCCTTGACCACCATCAATACAGGGATCTCGGGATGTCCAGGTATAACAATTGGCCGGCAGCTTTTCACGCAACGCATATTCGGCTTCCATCATTTGTGGCGAAACATAGGCACCCACTCCAATGCAACTTGGTTGGGCTATGTCGGGTGGGGTGCCCACAGTGCAAAGGGCTGGGCCATGATTACCCGCGGAGGCCACCCATACAACGCCATATTTATTAACAACTTCACTCATAAGTTCACCAATGCGGCTAAACAAGAAAAACGAAAATAACAACAACAAAAGCAGAATAAAGTTAAATAGCCAGAGCAAGCAGATGAGAGCGAACTTTTTCATTTCCCATTGCAAGTCAAAGGAAATGCTTAACATGAAAATAGAAAAGAAAAATAAAAAAACTAAAAAAATACTTTGGGAAATTTCCTTTGGATTCTTTTTCTTCTCGGTATGTGGCAATGAGAGAATATCGTTTGGTTGGGTTAACGTAACAGCTACAAAGGATACAAGGACTAACTTTGAGTTTAGTTGAATAGAGATTGGTATTAGTGTTTAGTAACTTCCCAGAGGCAGAAATCAAGTCAGGCCTTGTTAAAAGACTATAGCCTAGACACAGGCCTACATTTCCCATTACAAAGAGGTGTCATTGGCACAGTCTCAATTACCAAACCCTTATAACAGGTCTGGAATACATAAGGGATGACCTCGGCACGGGGTGCAACTTTCAGCTCCGTTTTGTGTGGTGTTCATCTTTATAACAAGTAGCTCAGACGGGTCCACAGGTTGCGCATGGTGGAAAGCTCCATAAGTATACGGAACAGCTGAAACTGCATTCGCGGATAATTAATTGTATCGAGTGGAGTCTGCGTGAGAGGCCGTGCAGCACCGGCGACTGCTTAAATGCTAAGTGCCTATAATGCACGATACGACAGGGCGAGTAATTGGCGCCTTTAAATAACCAATGGCCATCTTACCTTGATCTCTCTCTATACATAAAAGAGTCGCGTGATTGACTGTTTGAATGACTGTGTGCGTGGCATTGGCATTGTTAAAGGAGATCACTATTTATGTGTGAGTGTTAAATATGGGGCCAGTAGATGAGAGCGAGAGAGAGAGAGAGATGAGCAGTTGAATGATCTTAATATAGAATATGCTTTACTTTGCCGGTGTTGTGGGGGTGAGTGATATGGGTTGTGACGTCATCGTCAGAAAATTGTTGTTACTTTTTACAGTAGCATCATTGAATGCAATGACATGCTATGAGAGCATTCAAAAGGTGAGAGTAAGAGAACAGTTAGATGTGCGTGGTATTGGGATTGTTAAAAGAGATCACTATTTATGTAAGGGTTTGAATATGGGGTCAGTAGATGAGATTAAGAGAAGTAGCAGTTGAATGAGCTTAATATAGAATATGCTTTACTTTGCCGGTGTTGTGGGGGAGAGTGATATGGGTTGTGACGTCATCGTCAGAAAATTGTTGCTTTTTACATAAACATCATTTAATTTTATGAATGCAATGACATGCTATGAGAGCATTCAAAAGGTGAGACTAAGAGAACAGATGTGCGTGGCATTGGCATTGTTAAAAGAGATCACTATTTATGTGTGGGAGTTAGATATGGAGCCAGTAGATGAGAGTAGGAGAAGTAGCAGTTGAATGAGCTTAATATAGAATATGCTTTACTTTGCCGGTGTTGTGGGGGTGAGTAATATGGGTTGTGACGTCATCGTCAGAAAATTGTTGTTGCTTTTTACAGTAGCATCATTTAATTGTATGAATGCAAGGGCTTTCAATGAGAGCATTCAAAAGGTGAGAGTAAGAGAACAGATGTGCGTGGCATTGACATTGTTAAAAGAGATCACTATTTATGTGTGGGTGTTAGATATGGGGCCAATAGATGAGAGTAAGATAAGTAGCTTAATATAGAATATACTTTGCCGGTGTTGTGGGGATGAGTGATATGCGTTGTGACGTCATCGTCAGAAAATTGTTGTTGCTTTTTACATAAGCATCATTTAATTGTATGAATGCAATGACATGCTATGAGTGCATTCAAAAGGTGAGAGTAAGAGAACAGTTAGATGTGCGTGGCATTGGGATTGTTAAAAGAGATTACTATTTACGTGAGGGTGTTAAATATGGGCAATGGTAACTTAGGCCACGCATAACTGTGTGGTTATTATGTCGGCATATTAAGATTTGAGTGGAATAAAAAATGAAGCTAATTTGTATTATAAGTAGACGACTGGTTGGATGCTTATAAATTTTATATAAATTGAAATTATATGATACATGATTTGCTGGTTGTTCAAATAATTTAGGTAGGGCAACAACAGTAAAAAAATCGCATTTATCAACAAAAGGAAGAAAACTAGCGAGTTGTTGTTGCTTTTTTCTTAGGTGTCAATATTTTATGCATATTCATATCAAACTATGAGAGCAGTTAATAGGTGAAAGTGTGAGGGTGCTATGATGGCGAGTGATTTTCGTATCCTTATTGTTGTTTACATTGGAAGTCAGTCAATAGCTTCGACTGCATACTGTAATGTGGGCATTTTAAACTAATTTTTAAGACAGTATGGAGTGCGCGGGCGTTATTACATTAAGAACAACGACAACAACTCCAACGGGTAAAAATCGAAGTGGAATTTGAAAAGCCAATCAGTTATGAACGATTCTGTTCAGTCATGATATTTTATTGTTTGGCGGAAAATATTTCACGAAAATTTTTTCAATTGAAAATAAAAAAAGGCAATTTTCAATCAAAAAATTAATTGATTCATTCATTTTTAAACCCTTCACCATAGGATGGGGGTATACTAATTTCGTCATTCTGTTAGTAACACTGTTATATATCGGGCCATATGTAAATTGTAAATGAGACAAATCGTTTAGACTTCTCTAGCCTCTGGAGGGCGCAATTCCTATCTGATTTGGCCGAAATTTTGCAAGACGTGTTTTGTTATGACTGCCAACAATTGTGTCAAGTATTGTCTAAATCAGACCATACCTTACATAGCCGCCATAAAACCGATCTCCCGATTAGACTTCTTGGGCTTCTAGAGGGCGCAATTCTTATCCTATATGGTTGAAATTTGCATATGTCGTTTTGGTATGACGTCCAACAGCTGGTATATAAGAGTGGTTCAAATCGGTCTATAACCTGAAGTAGCTGCCGTATAAGCCGATCTTGGGTCTTGACTTCTTGAGCTTCTAAAAGGCGCAATTCTTATCCAATTTGGCCGAAATTTTGCATGAAGTGTTCTATTTTGACTTCCAATAACTGTTTCAAGTATGGTCTAAATTATTCCATAACTTATATAGCCACCATATAAACCGATCTCGCGATTGGACTTCTTGTGCTTCTAGAGGGGGCAATTCTTATCCAATATGGTTGAAATTTTGCATATATTGTTTTGGTATGACATCCAGCAACTGCTGGATGTATGGTCTTAATCGGTATATAACCTGATAAAGCTGTCATATAAACCGATCTCCCAGTTTGACTTTTTGAGCCTCTGGAGGGCGCAATTTTTACTCGATTTGCCTGCAATTTTGAAGACGGTGTTTTTCTATGACTGGTGTTTTTCTATTTGAAAAAGTCATTCAAATAACTTGACAAATGCGATCAATGGTGGAAGGTATTTAAAATTCGGCCCGGAGGATCTTAGCACGCTTTAACTTGTTTTATTTGAATTTGAACTTTTTTCAATTACGATCGTGATTGATATTTTCGTTATTTTCAATCAAATAATTAAGTGATTCAATCTTTATTTTAATTGAAGCTGAATTTTTTTTCAATTACCATCGTGATTGAAAATTTTTAAATTTTCTATTAAAAAAAATTATTTGATTCAATCTTTTTTTGTATTGTATCTTAAAAAATTTGCAATAGAAAATGTAATTGAAAATTTTATCTTTTGCAATTAAACAATAACGGTCAATTCATTGACAACTCTTGTATTGCAATCTGCCAACTGACAGCTCTATCGTAAAGATTGACATTTTTGAGGTTATACATTAGGCCGGGTTGTTTTGTATTAATGAAAAAAAAATTTTAAATCGTATGGCAAAAACGAAAACTGTATACAATTCTAAGAAGTTTCTCCGAAGAAACCATGTATCTAAAATTTAATACAAATCCGCGCCTCTCGACTTAAAAATTTTTTCTCCTTTTCTTTCGATATTCGATATTTTTGTAATCAAGGTACAGGTCGCATTTGCTGTCCGATTATCGTAAAATTTTGCATAAGTTACTTCTTTAGTCCTAGGACATACGTTATTGATTTTGAACAAAATCGGTTCAGATTAAGATATAGATCCCATATATATATATTTCATCCGATATGCCCTTTTAAGGCTCTAGTGGCCATAATTTTGGTCCGATCTTTACATGTTGGTCCATTTAATGTACCAACATGTGTGTATAATTTTATCAAAATCGGTTCAGTATTAGATATAGCTCCCATATATATTTTTCATATGATACGACATCATTTTTTTCATATGATATGACATTTTTAGACTCTAGTCGCCATAATTTTAGTCTGATCTTTACAAGATGTTGCTTAAGACGTTCTAGTTAGTGTTCCAACATGTGTGCATAATTTTATCAAAATCGGTTCAGTTTTAGATATAGCTCCCATATATATTATTCATCTGATATGACATTTTTGAGCTCTAGCAACCATAATTTTGATCGTGAACATTTTTGTGTGCTTTTTTTTACAACTTTCGACGTGAATTAACTTAACAACAGTGCATCGATGAACTTAATTCAATTTTTGGTGATGAAGCTCCATCTGTTGTGCTTAAAACGAACTTTATTGGCAGACATCAAAATGAACACTAATGTCAATATGAGAGAAGTAACAGAGTTGCAAATTAATGTACAAGCAGGGTTGCTATATTGTTATACTATAAGAAGTGCAGGAGAAAAAGTCTTGCATATATTTCTTCATTAATTCTCAACATTTTATGATTGATTTTTAAATTTTTTTTTCTGTGTATACATTCAATGAAAACATTTTTATAAGAATAGTTTATCTATCTATATACATACATATGTACACAAAAAAAGACGCGTTAATGATTGATTGCTAACATGAAAAGCGTAAAAAATAATAAGGTTGAAAAAAAATTTTTTAAATGTTACTTGAATCGGGAGAGAATGTACTTTCAGTGTCAATTGGTAAAAAAAAAATAGTAAAAGGATGGTATTATGTGTAAAGATCGAAATAGAAATAATATAGAAAGGCAGTTGTGAACGAATCTGCTCAGTCATGATAATTTACTATGTACTCAGTGTATGAAAAAGTTGAAGTGTTTTTCACAGGGAAAGGTGGAATATATGTATAATTTTTTTTATATTAACTGGTGGGCGTCATATTTTTTTCTTAAGAAAAAAAATCAACTTGATTTTGTTTTTTAGGTTATACTGTCATACATATGTATGTCAACAACGGTTGATGGAACGAATGTTAATGTTATCTAGAAATATACAGCGAAAGTACTAACAAGTAAAAGTGTGCTAAGTTCGGCCGGCCGAATCTTGGGAACCAACCGCCATGGATTCTGCTAAAAAATGGGAGTTATATCTGGTTATGGACCGATTTAGCACAGTTGTTGGAAGTCACAACGAAACACTATGTGCAAAATTTAAGCCAAATCGGACAAAAATTGCGGCTTCCAGGGGCTCAAGAAGTCAAATCGGGAGATCGGTTTATATGGGAGCTATATCAGGTTATAGACCGATTTGGACGGTACTCGGCACAGTTGTCGGAAGTCACAACGGAACACTATATGCAAAATTTCAGCCAAATCGGATGAAAATTTAGACTTACAGGGGCTCAAGACGTCAAATCGGGAGATCGGTTTATATGGGTTCTTGACCGATATGAACCGTACTTGGCACAGTTGCTGGAAGTCACAACGAAACACTATGTGCAAAATTTCAACCAAATCGGACAAAAATTGCGGCTTCCAGGGACTCTAGAAGTCAAATCGGAAAATCGGTTTATATGGGAACTACATCAGTTTATAGAACGATTTGGACGGTACTTGGCACAGTTGTTGGAAGTCACAACAAAACACTATGTGCAAAATTTCAGCCAACTTCGATGAAAATTTAGGCTTCCAGGGGCTCAAGAAGTCAAATCGGGAGATCGGTTTATATGGGAGCTATACCAAGTTGTAGACGGATTTGGATCGTACTTGGCACAGTTGTTGGAAGTCATAACAGAATATCACATGCAAAATGTCAGTCAAATCGGACAAAAATTGCGGCTTGTAAGGACTCAAGAAGTCAAATCGGGAGATCTGTGTATATGGGAGCCATATCAGGTTATATACCGATGTAGACCGTTCCCGGTACAGTTGTTGGAAGTCATAACAGAACACCGCATGCAAAATTTCATCCAAAGCGGATAAAAATTGCGGCTTCCAGAGGTTCAAGAAGTCAAATAGGGAGATCGGTTTATTAACATGAAGATTTTTTTGAAATTCGTACGTTTGGGTACTAAAATGTACAGAAAAGTACTTTCTTTACGGATTGAGCTAGAGCTCTGTTATTTGGGATGCAGGTACACCCAGACAGTATTTATCTGGCAACATGAAAATTTTTTTGAAATTCGTACGTTTGGGTACTAAAATGTACAGAAAAGTACTTTCTTTACGGATTGAGCTAGAGCTCTATTATCTGGGATGCAGATACACCCTGACAGTATATATCTGGCAAAATGAAGATTTTTTTGAAATTCGTACATTTTGGTACTAAAACGTACAACATTTTAATTTCTTTACGGATTGAACTAGAGCTCCGTTATTTGGGATACAGATACACCTTAACAGCATATATCTGGCAACATGTCGATTTTTTGGAGATTCTTAAATTTGGGTACTAAAATATACAGAAAAGTGCTTCCTTTACGGATTGAGCTAGAGCTCTGTTATTTGGGATGCTGGTACACCTTGACAGTATATACCTGGCAACATGAAGATTTTTTTGAAATTCGTACATTTTGGTACTAAAACGTACAAAACGGTACTTTCTCTACGAGTTAAGTTAAGGCACTTAAAATTGGAGGCCACTGTAGCACAGAGGTTAGCATGTCCGCCAATGACGCTGAACGCCTGGGTTTGAATCCTGGCGAGACCATCAGAAAAATGTTCAACGGTGGTTTTCCCCTCTTAAAGCTGGCAACATTTGTGAGGTACTATGCCATGTAAAACTTCTCTCCAAAGAGGTATAAAAAGGAGGTCCCTTGTCATTGAGCTTCAATGTAGAGTTTTGTTTTTGGTCCCAGCGCTTTGGACAACTGGGAGCTGCGTATGATTTGATCCATGATATGTTGTGATGGTTGTTCATATACTCAAAGACTACGAATACGACGAATGGTTTTTCTCCTTGCCTTTTCACACACACGGAATGCTTAATAAATTTTCGGTTGAATAACCGACTGAGTTCCTGAGTTCATCTTTCTTGCTGGGGTTCAAAAGCAACTTAACAGTAGACCACAGTTTGCTAATGACAACTATGAAGTCACATTGCTTCAAGTGCTTTGTCTTTAACCACCCTGCTGATTTTCAGATTCAGTAAACTGTCCTACGATCTATTGACTGTTATATGAAGCTCTCCGCATGTAAGAAAGTGGTATGTGACATTTGTTTTTCCTGAAGGAATTTGTAATGGATACTTTAAAAATTGTTTGACTTCTCATGGCCCTTAAACTCCGCTCCTGGTTTTGCCTAAAACAACCATCCAGTGAGCCACACACATTCAATCACATAGGAAACAACAACAACACAGAGGAAAAGTGCAGCCAACAAGAAACAAAAAAACAATTACCTTAAGTAAGGTTTTCTTTTTCTACGTCGTTTCTTATCAATTGCATCAGGATATCTTGATTTATAGTTTGTAGTTGTTGCAGTTGGTTGGTTGTATTTAGGATTATGTGAAACAAAAAGGAATTATTGCAAAAGAATTCAAAGGAAATTTCATAAGATTGGACTCAAGTGCTAATTCTTCTATTGAAACTGCAAATAGAACAAACGAAGTTATGCACTGCGCAAAACAAATCTCTTACCCGCAATTGGACCAATGGGAGTGTTCACCATAACTCATATTGATGACATCAACTTTTCTGCCAGTACGACAAAGTTCCATGATTTTCATCACGGCGCGCACAAGACCAGTGCCCGTTTCCATGGAGCCCAAACGTCCATCGCCAATGGTGAGGGAGACAATTTTAGCATTGGGCGCTACACCATTGAGATCATTGGAAGCATGATTGCCACTGGCAATGGAAGCCACATGAGTGCCATGGGAAGCTAGAAAAGAGATACAAAAAGAAAATGATGGTCACATTACACATAAAACACTACAATAAAAAAACTTAAAAACAGTTTCGTAATGATTTTATTTTGAAATATGAATTTTAAAAATTGTTATCTTATTTTTTTTAGGTTTTGTCAAATTTTATTAAAATTTTGTCAAAATTTTATTTCTATAGAAAATTTTGTCAAAATTTTATTTCTATAGAAAATTTTGTCAAAATTTTATTTCTATAGAAAATTTTGTCAAAATTTTATTTCTATAGAAAATTTTGTCAAAATTTTATTTCTATAGAAAATTTTGTCAAAATTTTATTTCTATAGAAAATTTTGTCAAAATTTTATTTCTATAGAAAATTTTATTTCTATAGAAAATTTTGTCAAAATTTTATTTCTATAGAAAATTTTGTCAAAATTTTATTTCTATAGAAAATTTTGTCAAAATTTTATTTCTATAGAAAATTTTGTCAAAATTTTATTTCTATAGAAAATTTTGTCAAAATTTTATTTCTATAGAAAATTTTGTCAAAATTTTATTTCTATAGAAAATTTTGTCAAAATTTTATTTCTATAGAAAATTTTGTCAAAATTTTATTTCTATAGAAAATTTTGTCAAAATTTTATTTCTATAGAAAATTTTGTCAAAATTTTATTTCTATAGAAAATTTTGTCAAAATTTTATTTCTATAGAAAATTTTGTCAAAATTTTATTTCTATAGAAAATTTTGTCAAAATTTTATTTCTATAGAAAATTTTGTCAAAATTTTATTTCTATAGAAAATTTTGTCAAAATTTTATTTCTATAGAAAATTTTGTCAAAATTTTATTTCTATAGAAAATTTTGTCAAAATTTTATTTCTATAGAAAATTTTGTCAACATTTTATTTCTATAGAAAATTTTGTCAAAATTTTATTTCTATAGAAAATTTTGTCAAAATTTTATTTCTATAGAAAATTTTGTCAAAATTTTATTTCTATAGAAAATTTTGTCAAAATTTTATTTCTATAGAAAATTTTGTCAAAATTTTATTTCTATAGAAAATTTTGTCAAAATTTTATTTCTATAGAAAATTTTGTCAAAATTTTATTTCTATAGAAAATTTTGTCAAAATTTTATTTCTATAGAAAATTTTGTCAAAATTTTATTTCTATAGAAAATTTTGTCAAAATTTTATTTCTATAGAAAATTTTGTCAAAATTTTATTTCTATAGAAAATTTTGTCAAAATTTTATTTCTATAGAAAATTTTGTCAAAATTTTATTTCTATAGAAAATTTTGTCAAAATTTTATTTCTATAGAAAATTTTGTCAAAATTTTATTTCTATAGAAAATTTTGTCAAAATTTTATTTCTATAGAAAATTTTGTCAAAATTTTATTTCTATAGAAAATTTTGTCAAAATTTTATTTCTATAGAAAATTTTGTCAAAATTTTATTTCTATAGAAAATTTTGTCAAAATTTTATTTCTATAGAAAATTTTGTCAAAATTTTATTTCTATAGAAAATTTTGTCAAAATTTTATTTCTATAGAAAATTTTGTCAAAATTTTATTTCTATAGAAAATTTTGTCAAAATTTTATTTCTATAGAAAATTTTGTCAAAATTTTATTTCTATAGAAAATTTTGTCAAAATTTTATTTCTATAGAAAATTTTGTCAAAATTTTATTTCTATAGAAAATTTTGTCAAAATTTTATTTCTATAGAAAATTTTTTTTTTTTTTTTGTCAAAATTTTATTTATATTAATGATGAGCTGACTATGCACAATAGGCGCCTTTTGTGGGCTGCAAAGATGAAGGCAAAAGAAAATGGTTGGAAGTTTGTATGGGTGCGAAATGGTGTTATTTATGCGAGGAAAAACGAAAGCTCATCTTTTATAATTTTATATAATGCATCAGACTTGGAATCGATTACCAACTGAAATAAATAAAAATTCAATTAAACACACAAATCGAAATTAAAAAAAAAAAAAAAAAAAAATAATAAAAAAAAAACAGTTTGTGTTTTCCCCTTGGCGAGCTAGAGCTCTAAACGTTTTTTTAAACATACATACATAAAAAATAAAGTACACAAAACATTGCTTTTGGCGTCGAAAAACTTATTTTTTTAAATTAAAATGAATTACACACGCGAAATTATAAACAATTTCAGCGAAATTAAAAATGAAATTATGAATTATCCTTTTTCAATACTTCATATAAATATAAGATCATTGCGAAAAAACTTTAACACTTTATTGGCCCAAACGAAAAATATTCTTAGTAAAACACGACTAATAATATTAACAGAAATAAATATAACAAGAGATGAAAACACTTTTTATGAAATCGAAGGCTTCGACTCTATATTTTTAAATAGAGAGGGAAGAGGAGGAGGAGGGATTGCTGTTTATATTAATGAGAACACAGAATACCAACAAGTACAAATTCATATGAACACAGCAGAGTCTTTGAGAATAGACATCACTGTTGCACAAAACAAAAACATTACCATCATACCAATCTATCGACCACCAAAGCTTAGCATCAAACAGTTCCTAAAAGAATTGGATGAACACATTAACAATGTAAACAAAAAACACGAGCTGATAGTTTTGGGAGATATTAACATCGATATTAAAAAAAACAACACTACGACAATTAACTACCTTGGATTGCTCTCTTCGCACGGTCTGCAATGTATGATCAAAGAGACAACAAGAGAAGACACAAATAAAAGAACCAATACATGTATAGATCATCTCTTTATAAGATGTAATAGAAAAAGAGAAAGGGCATATGCAGCCATAATAAACACAGCAATAGCCGATCACTATGCAATAATGGGATGCTTGGATCATATAAACGAAAAAATTAAAATAAGCAAAGGAGACAATGCACAGGGTAATACAAAAGTTAAACTTAATAATAGAAAAGTTAACCAATTGGTTAAAGATACAGACTGGAAAATGATAATAGACCAAACAAACAACGCCAATGACTTATTTAACAAAATTTATACGAAATTCGAAGAAATATATAAAAAGTGCGAATACACTGTAAAAAACCAAATTAAAAAACGAAATCCGCATCCGTGGTTAAACAACGAAATACTTAAATGTTGCGAAATACGGGATAAATTACACAAAAAATGGTTGAAGAACAAAAACAACAAAAGTAATGAAAATATATATAAAACCTTCAATAATAAACTAAATAAAATGATAATCTATTCAAAAAATCAATACAATTACAATCAATTTTTGCAAAATAAAAACAACATACGCGGAACATGGCAAATTATAAATAAAATAACAGGTAAAAAAATTCAAAATATAGATGAAACTATTAAGAAAAAATTTTCAACCGAAAATACTAAAGAACTAACAGAAGAATTTGCCACTACACTTGAAAAAAATGTGAATAAAATAATTCACATTTGCCCTATAAAAACCAGCCCAAGTCTAAGTACCAGCTTAAGTAATACCATATTCGTTGAAGAAGCCAGCGAAGAAGAGGTTTATAATATATTGAAAACACTAAACGAAAGGAAAAGTGCAGGGATTGATAGCGTGAGGGCTGTGGATTTAAAAGCAGGTGCGGGATATCTCACACCAATTATTACCGAATTCATAAACAGAAGCCTTAATAACTCAATTGTTCCCGATCTCTTAAAAACTTCAATAGTACGGCCAATATACAAGAACGGTAGTAAAGCTGACTTTAACAACTATAGACCTATTTCTATTCTATCTGTTATAGAAAAGGTATTAGAAGAAATCATGGTGAGACGACTAACTAGCTTCCTGAAGAGATATAAAGTATTAAGCGATAACCAGTATGGATTCCAAAAGGAAAAGAATATAAATCAGCTTCTCGGATATTTCTCTAACTGCATTAATAGAAATCTTGATAATAAAAACCATTGCCTTGTTTTATTTATAGATTTTAGCAAAGCATTCGACACCCTGTCACATACCCAGCTACTGAACACATTAGAAAAATCTGGAGTAAGAGGCAATTGCCTAAACTGGTTCAAAAGTTATCTGAACTGCAGAAAGTATCGGGTAAAAATAGATAATACGATGAGCAGTCACATAACAACAAGCTACGGAGTACCGCAGGGTTCGAAATTGGGTCCAATACTCTATATTATCTATACAAACGAAATGGTGAAATTACTGAATAATAGCGAAATGTTCTCATATGCGGACGACACTGCAATAGTCGTTGCACACAAAGACGTAAAAGAGGCAGAAAAAGTTATGCAATCTGAGTTTAATGCAGTATGTAAATGGTGCCACGACAATGGCCTTATAATAAACTCCAGCAAAACAAAAATAATGCACATTAGACCTCGACACATTCCGCATGCAGATATTGAGATAATCTTTCACGATTTTAACTGTCTACATCAAACACAACTGAGCGGCAGTGACGATTATTGTACAACAAAGATTGAACTAGTTCCTACATATAAATATTTGGGAGTGCACCTAGACCATAATTTCAAATGGAAAGTACAAATCGAACAACTTACCAAAAAACTACGAAGGTCCATGTTTGCTCTATACCATCTAAGCAACTGCTCACCATACTATGTCTTAAAGCAAGCCTATTTCTCTCTAGTCGAATCACAATTACGACATGGAATTACGGCTTGGGGCAAGTCAAAGCAATGTAGGCTGCTTCAAAAGTACCAAAACCGACTTGTAAAATTCCTGTATAAAAACAACAAAACCATACAAACCAACCAAAACGCGCCAATGGATCATAATCTCTTTAAATTACTTGGCATCCTTAACATTGAAGGCATATACAACGCGACTATATGTCGTGAATTCTACAACTCTGATTTTTTAAAACACATACAACACACAAGAAACACCCGAAGTAGGCTCAATGGAAAATATCATATACCAAGACACAACAACGACTACGGCAAACTCTCACTCATCACAACTCTACCAACTCTGCTAAATAAATTACCATTAGACATATTAAATACGAACAAAAATGCAATAAGAATGAATATGGTCAAGAAATACCTACTATCATACTAAAAATTAATGAATTAAAATGTTAAAAAGTATTGTTATTAGTACAATTTTTGAGAAAAATGTAATTAGTAAAATCTTGAAATTTATTATTATCTTGTTATAAATATTACAGCTTGGCTAAGATCCCATCCTGCAGACAAACCGAATGGTTTCGTGGGAACTTAATTTTTTTTTTTAAAACCAAAATGTAAGAAAATAAGAAAATGATAAAAATAATAAAAAAAAAAAAAAAAAAAAAAAAAAAAAAAAAAAAAAAAAAAAAAAAAATAGAAAATTTTGCCAAAATTTTATTTCTATAGAAAATTTTGTCAAAATTTTATTTCTATAGAAAATTTTGTCAAAATTTTATTTCTATAGAAAATTTTGTCAAAATTTTATTTCTATAGAAAATTTTGTCAACATTTTTTTTCTATAGAAAATTTTGTCAAAATTTTATTTCTATAGAAAATTTTGTCAAAATTTTATTTCTATAGAAAAATTTGCTCACGTAGATATTCAGCAGTCTCGTGTTAAGCACAGCCTTGACGATATGAAGGTAAGTGACCGTGAAAATAAAGAGGCTACCGAGGCGCCAGTTTCTTACCCGGTATCCAACAGACACAGAAGCATCAGCATCATCAGGTAATCAGCCTGTAAACTTCTCTACTAAGTGCAATCGCTCTGCGGGCCAGCCGTTCGATCTTGACAATAAAAATTAAGTCTCTTAACCTTGAGATTTATCAGGAAATAAATTCGCCCCTATTCCTAAATGGAATGTTTACGGGCAAATTTGCATTTGCGCAGGAGCCCCTGAACTGAAACTCATCGGCAAGGGCTGTCGCCTGAGTGTACGCTTCGTCCTTTTTTTCGTCATGGGAGAGGCACATCTCGGTGTGCTTTCTTCCCAAGCTTCTGGTTCGTGCCGGGACTGAAAAGAACGACGGAATCTTGTTCTGCTCGGTGCGGCAGAACCGCCTTCATCATCGGTCGGTGTCGGTGAGGTGTAACCGGCGCATTTGAATTTGCGCAGGAGCCCCTGAAGTAATGAACTGAAACTCATCGGCAAGGGCTACCGCCTTAGTGTACGTTCGTCCTTTTTTCGTCATTGGAGAGGCAAAAAAAGCCGGAATTTTGTTCTGTTCGGTGTGGCAGAACAGCCTGCATCATCGGTCGGAGTTATCTTTCTCTGGCCTGAAATATGTTGCAACGCGCTTTGCGAACATTGACAGCAGTGGGTCACAAGAGTCGCACTTAGTTCATTTCATCAGAAAGCCGAGCTTACAGAGTAAGTTATTGTCCTAGTATCAACCTTTTTGTAGCAACAACAAAATAAACAAAGTGTGTCGACGTCGCCTTCTGCGTCCTCTTCGTCAGACGCCATGAGTGGATCACGTCTCGGTGATTAGCATAGCCAACGTTTTGACACAAAAACCACTGAGACATTGGCCAAGCGGTACGGTGGCCTAGTGCCTCATTCTCGCCGTGAGTAAACCAAGTCCTGGTAACCGAAGTAGCCCCCTGCCTTGATTTGGTCGTAACCCCCTTCGGGCCCCAAATAGCGTCCCGGACCACCAAGTCTAGCACGAAAGTGCATAGTTTAAGAACTGCAGCCGTAAATGAAGAGCAATCGAAAATCAAGCGATGGTGTTAAATATTCAGATCGATGAACTTTGCGAGGTGGTGTGCATTAGGTGGAGTGCGTTAGGTGGTGTGCGTTAGGTGGTGTGCGTTAGGTGGTGTGCGTTAGATGGTGTGCGTTAGATGGTGTGCGTTAGGTGGTGTGCGTTAGGTGGTGTGCGTTAGGTGGTGTGCGTTAGGTTATGTGCGTTATGTGGTGGGCGTTAGGTGGTGTGCGTTATGTGGTGGGCGTTAGGTGGTGTGCGTTAGGTGGTGTGCGTTAGGTGGTGTGCGTTAGGTGGTGTGCGTTAGGTGGTGTGCGTTAGGTGGTGTGCGATAGGTGGTGTGCGTTAGGTTATGTGCGTTATGTGGTGGGCGTTAGGTGGTGTGCGTTAGGTGGTGTGCGTCCAGATCGATATGGTATTAAATGGAGTAAGATACGCTGAGCAGGCGAACAGATTACGTTGTTAACCTCTTTGGCATCAATCCTAATCCAGTAGGAACTGAGGTGGCTTCATCAACCGAAATAGAATGCCTTCAAGTGCCATGGGCGGCGCCATTCACTCGGAAGCTATTTAAGGCGTCCGCTACTGCATTCTCGTGAATGCAATTTAGACCCTCCTAATACGCTGCTTGACCTAGAAGCTATCTCGTTCATGTAGAGACAAACGGACGTCTCTGGACGGCAATTGAAGTTCAGTAGTTATTACTTAGACATATAAGTGTGCCTACTTACAGGTAGGTTGTTGTTATTATTGTAGTCACATTTTCATGTGGAGGTGGCGATCTTCGTCAAGCTCCTGTAGGTGAGAAAGCTCGTTCCGGTCCAAAGGACTGATCATCGCGGGAGCAGGGTGGCAATTGGTTATCAAAAGTCGCCAATAACACGCCTTATCACATCGAGCATCATAGGGACTCAGTATTTATGGAAGAGCCGATGTCACTCACTAAGACTCTCTGCTCGATACAGAAAATTATCCGCGATTGCCGTTGCAGCTACTCTGTATGGAGCATTCCACTATCCGCCACCTGTGGACCCGCTCGGTAGCTCGCAGCTAAGCTTCTTGTGACAGCCATGAACGCCACACAGATCGGACCTGAGACTCTCTGCTCGATGCAGAAAATTGTCCGCGATTGCCATTGCAGCTACTCTGTATGGAGCATTCCACCATCCGCCGCTTGTGGACCCGCCCGGTAGCTCGCAGCTAAGCTTCTCATGACAGCCATGAACGCCACACAGATCGGACCTAACTGTTCCAGCCTGTGTGGTGCTGTGAGCAGGATTATTAGGATTATTGTTTCCTGGTAGAGGTGGTCCACATGAGAAATGAGGAGACCGTCCGTCACGGTTCATAAAGCAAGTGCTGCCAGCAAATGACTTGACGGCATTGATTCTACTTTAAACTCTATCTCAAATTGCAGTAGCACGAGCGGAGGAAGCAATCAAATATTTTGCAATAGTTGGTGCTCGGAGTTGTTACGGTATCAAAGCACATCCAAATGTATTTCCACTTTCCACGAAGTGAACAATGTGGCAAACATCTTGAAATTTTTGCAGCGAAATAAAATCGGTGAGTTAAACGTTAATCTATACCACATGTCATATAGGCGAGGCCCCAAAGCCCTGGTCGTACAAACGTCCTTAAATCACACGATCTCGATGCCGTCTGGTGGGAGCGGTATAGTTAGAGGTTGAACAGTGCCGAATATATCACCCTTCCTAGGGGAACACCCTGTTTAACTTCACGGGGCCTCGACTTTTTATGCTTAATTTCCACATACGACTGGCTCCAAAAATCTATAATTTTTCCCAGATGTCATATAGGCGAGGCCCCAAAGCCCTGGTCGTACAACTTCCATAAATATTTCAATTTTTATTCCGTCTGGTGGGAAAGGTTAAACAGGGCCGGAGATTTCAATCCACCAAGTGGAACACCTTTTTTAACAATAAGGGACTTCCACATCTTATCCCTAAATTCCACATACGACTGGCACCAAAAATTCTCCAATCCCGTGGCAGCCGGTTGGACGTATCGGATTGTCCCGATGGAGTTCTTCATCGGCAAGGGTTGCCGACTCAGTGTATAACACACTGCTACAACAACAACCAAAATTCTCTAACAAAGATTCTGGGTCTGGTGGGAGGTTCGTTTGACCATGTCGTCAAAAAGCGTAGGATGGCTGACTTTCATTGAAATCATAAAACAACCAGTCAACTGAATCTGTTTGCCTGTGGAGGTGGCGATCTTCGTCAAGTTCCATACATGATATGGTTCATAATTCCATAGGACCGATCGCTGCGGGAACGTTGTTGTTGTTGTTGTAGCAGTGTGTTTGTTGTACACTGAGGCAGCAGCCTATGCCGTTCATGGACTTTATCGTGTCAATCCGGTACGTAGAACCGGCTCGATTATCATAGACACTCAGTATTTAAGCAAGCTGTTGTTTGAGGCCACCGTAGCGTATAGGTTAGCACGTCCGCCTATGACGCTGATTGCCTGGGTTCGAATTCTGGCGAGAATATCAAAAAACTTTTCAACGGTGGTTATCTCTTCCTAATGCTGGTACGTTTGAGAGTTAATTTGCCATGTAAAAACTCTTTAAAAAGGTGTCACAGGCACGCCGTTCGGACTCGGCTATAAACTTGAATAGGACAGCATTCAGAGATATGTGAGAAATTTGCCCCTAGTCCCTAATGGAATGTTCATGGGCAAATTTACATTTTGATGTTGCACCCGGACTCTCACTGTAAATCTTTTTTCGATAACCCTGACTGTCAGGCACTGCAATTACCCCAAATACCTTCGAAGCATTCCACTTTCCGCAACCTGTGGACTCACAAGGTAACTCCCTGCTACGCTGCTGATAACTCCCAGCTGACTGACACTTTGAAATCCCGGAAGGGCCAGCTACTGGCATTTAAGTGTAACACATTCTCTATCCCCCCATTGTAGTACCCCATTTTTCGCTAATATCCCTACGATACTTACAACACATTCCGACAATTTCCAAAACGTCTCCTTCATCATGGACATTCACCGAAATCGATAGATAATCATCGACATTTTTGATTTCATGGGTTTTTATATATTCTCCGATATGTAAAGCTTTTTCCAAATCGCCCTGTCAATCAAAAAACAGAAAATATTCATAATAATTATGAATCAAAAAAAAATGTACGATAAGATATGGTTTACCTTCTCACTGATATCAATTACTGCTTGCCAACCATTTTGAGTTTCATATAAAATACAATCGAAAGCAGTTTTTATATCTGGATAATATTTTTCATAGGCATTGAGCATATCTAAAGTATTGTCTAAATCTTCTTTGATAAGTTTTTTATCCCAGGATAACTTGGAAGTATCTGACAAGGGAGAGAGAGAGAAAGCAAATAAATAAGAACCTATACTAAATGTCATAAAGGGACCATGAATGAAGTACACACCTGGATTTTGTGCATCAAATTCATTAATTTTTCTAGAGATCTCAGCTATGGCAGTTTTGTGTGGACCATCCCACTCCTTAAGTTTGCGAGCATTGGTTAGATTCTCACGCACCTTGGATGGGCATAGATCGTAGAAACGTTTTAAGCCTAAGCGGAATTCACCATTGGCAGCAGTATTGTTGGCAATCATTTCGGAAGTTAGCTGTGAAGAGAAAAATTGAAAAATTAAATGAAAACAAGATGATGAATAATTTTCTATTAACATGGTATAAATACAACGAAATTGCCTACACTCATATTTTTCAAAAGTCATAAACATCTGGTCACCTCACAATACATCATCATTACCTTGTGCATTGTAAACAATTTCATAAACATTTTGAATACGAATGCCCTTCTCCACACCTCTGACTTATCCAAAGTGCCAACAGTTAAAGAACACAAAGAACATGTTACCAGCTCTCACCTTCAATTGCCTGCCGGAGAGACCGGTAATATAGCCTTTGTCATCCGGCTTGACCTTTTTGGTGGCATTTACATCACCGCAGCCCGTACAATCGAAACGTTCAATGACCTTTACAGTTTTTCCATCGCACAGGGTCTGCAAACAGAGAATAAAAAAAAAAACAACAAAAATTTTAGCATTTGGAGTTTTCACATGCAGTGCTTGCATGTATGTGTGAGTGCCTGTGTGGAAATTTAGATTCTAACCTCCAGACCGGTTGCTCTTGGATCAACACCGGAATCAAGTATGGCAATGGTCACATCTCGCCCATCAAACTCAGGATATTTTTGCAGGAAAGTCACCACGCCCGTTTCGGCTTTGGGCACCAAGGCTCCAGTTGGAAAGGGGGTCTCCACAACTCCGACTTCACCGCTAAATTTGGTCATTTTTATTTCTTCGAAATTCAAGGCTGGCTTTATTCCCTCTGGTCTGGTGGATCGTTGCCGTTTCGCTGAGCTTGCAAAGCAACGTGTATTTGCTAGAATTGTATTATTTAATTAAATTGCACTTTTTATTGGCGCTTTTTGGGGTTATTATTTATAACTTTTTGCGATCACACAAAACAATATAATTTCCAACTGTCATAGCAATGAAACTGCTATTTTTTGTTGTTTTTGTTTAAACCACTAGACATGCAAAAGCTTTGTGCTATGAAATGGTGATATGCGAAAGTTACTTGCACGTAACTTGAGGACATGTCAGACTGAATACTCTTTAATGGGGTATTGACACTTACAAAAACACAACTGTTGAAAGTTTGAAAATTTATGATGTGAAGGCAATGCCCGCTAAGGGCATTTCAATTTTGTGCTAAAATATATTTTTGTTTATAAGAAAAAACACATTAAATATCCTATTTGCATGTTTCTATATAGTTATATAGATTGTAATTATGAAGCAACGTAAAAAAACTGCAAAGGCACTGAAGATGGAGTTACATACCTCGCGCAGTATATGCGTACTTACGCGCATATGTCAGAAAATATTAAAATAGGTTGGTTTGTATTGTGTGAGTTATTCAACTAATGCAGACATGTATCTGACGGAATAAGTTAACAGCGCTTCAGTTAACGCTTCAAAGCGCAAAACATATGATTTGCATTTGTAAATTAGCGATATTGCAAATTGCAATTTTTGATCATGATTAGATGAGATTAAGAATACATGTCATTAAATGAAGCCTATTCGTGAAGAAGGTTTACATTACAGAAACCTTCACTAATGTCTCTAGCCTTCCTCAGGGCAAAGGTTAAGTTCTATAGTGGTGGTTGTTGTAGCAGTGTGTTGTATACTGAGTCGGCAGCCCTTGCCGATGAAGGAATTCATCGGGCTAATCCGGTACGTACAAACGGCTGCATTAGGGATTAGTTTTGATGGTAGACACCCAGGGCTGCCAGTCGTTAGGATTTTTCGTCAGTTTTGACGATTTTTTTTTGACACAAATTTCTTTGGGTGTGTTGGCAAAACTCTATCAGCTTGATGGCAAGATGGCAGATTGCACCATATGATTTGTGGTTGTTGTACAAATGAGACCACCTTTAATTGTTTCGCCATGGCTTTCTCTTATATGATGACATTTTCAATCGACAGATATGACATCCTTAATGATGTTCATGGCGCCTATCCACATTATGTTTGATCATGTGACCTAATTTTCTATTAGTGAATCCTGATAAAAGAGGAAGAACGCAACATTTTTATTCACTGATTAAATGTTCTGAAGTGGCAAAATTGCATAGGATTTTAATAAAATCGCATTTATGAACTCCGAGAAACAATTATTTAAAGTTAAAATGACTTATTTTGTTGATATTTGATTATTTCGGATGTGGTGTTAGTGCTGCCCACTTTAAAGTATAAAGCATTTAGCGGGAAGAGCGTCTTATTTATTCATAAGCTAGCGAATCCGCTATAATGGTATATAAAATACAGCAAGTACTTAAAATATAACAGATTTATCTGCAAGTATCATCTACCCATTAGAAAGCTAAAATTTAGTGGTTACGTTTAACTAATTAAAATTTAAGCCACATTATAACGCCGTTGAACTAAGCGCCTATGGAATCTAAGCCAATGGACAAACTGTCATCATCAGCTGGGCAACAGCATAATATTTTCGGCTGCTTGGTCTGTTCTCGTTTTGTAAGGGATTCACTCCATTTGTTGAACTAATAATCCAAATAAAATGTGGTTTGAAGTCTTACCATCGGCTGCCATCATCACTGTGGCCTTGTCCATTCCCACATACGCCATGTATGGCCTGCATAAGCTCGTCTTGGGCAATGTAAGTCTACGTTGACACAACAATACCTCAACGTTGCCAACAATCATCTCCAGTTGCCCCAAATTCTTATATAATCGGAAATTATATTGAAAATTTAAAGTTTTACATTTTCTCAACATATTGTTGGGCTATTGGCTGCGTGGCAACAAAAACTAACAAACATTTACTGAGTTATTGTGGTTTTGTCGGAAATAATTCACTTTTTTCTTTCGTTTTTAGGCCTACCGCCGGAATTTGGATGAGCGTTTCGATCGTGTTATGTACTTGCGCGACAGACGACTAACCGATAATCCCTACAAAATGAATGTAAGTAATATTGGTTCTTGAGTTTGTATGTATGCATTGTTTACATTTTGTTAGTGTGAGGTGTAGTACAATGTAGATAACTGGAAAATTAATTTTTGGACATAGCTTTCTTTTGGGAAAACTAAGAAAAATTCTATGAATTGCATTACAAGCAAAAGAGAATATTTTTGTTTTGCATATTGATATAATCTGAGTGTTTTTTCTAATGAGACACTAAACTGATTTACTATGAATTTTTTATAAGAGAAGTGCATCACATCCTTAGCACACATTATAATAATCTGTGTTGTATGGTGAGATGTTGTACTAGTGTCCTCGTCCATCTCGGAAAACTTAACTCAAAACGCTTATGACGTTTAATACAGTTGTTGTTGTGGAAGTGCGTTGTACACTGAGGCGCAGCCCTTGCCGATGAGGACTTCATCGGGTCAATCCGGTACGTGCAACCGGCTGCTATGGGATTGCGTTTAAATCAGTTGTAGAACTATGGTATTAACGAAATCCATGCTGATACCCAACACATGAAAATCCTCCAACATGCTGCAAAGGAGTAGTCCCCTCAAGCTACTATCAAGAAAAGGCAAACCGGGGAAAAACTGCACTTTATAGGGCGGACGGCCGATTTTTTTTAAAGACAGATTAGATAAGGAGCGGCGGCCCTGCCAGCATGTCACGTTATATGTGGACAGTCAGGCGGCTCTGAAGGTCCTGTCGCAAGTCATGTGAGATCGAGGCTTGTCGGGAGTTGCAAGCAGCGCCTCTGACGTTTGTGCTGGGTTTCGGGCTTTCAAGGGGTGAGGGGCCAGGTTTGTATCGCGGATGGAATCTGCGAGTTCTATAGTTATAGTGAACCCTCCATAGAGCTGGCGGTTTGGGATGGCGGATTCCTACTACGGCGAATGCGCAGACATGCTTTGTCCTGGCGTTGCGGGCTGCAAGGTTGCTGAGGTTCTCGGAGAACGACGATTGTCCTTGAGCTGAGGAATCGAGATCTTGTTTTGTTGATAGAAATTCTGTTGCTGTTTTTGTAGCCACATTTTCATGAGGAGGTGGCGATCCTCGTCAAGCTACTGTAGTTGAGCAAGCTCGTTCGGGTCGTTCCCGGAGAGGGAGCCTTGGACTGGGGCGTCCCGCCCTTCTCGATTCCCTCTGTTTACACGGATGGGATGATTGTACCGTGACAGGGGTGTTTGCTGAGTTCCTAGGAATTTGTAAGTCGCATAGACTTCGGGATGGGTGCAGAGCCTTGGATGTGATCCTAGATAAGGACGGCGGCCCTGCCAGCATGTCACATTATATGTGGACAGTCAGGCGGCTCTGAAGGTCCTGTCGCGAGTCATGTGAGGTCGAGACTTGTCGGTAGATGTCTGCAGCTTCTCGGACGTTTGTGGGGCTGTCAGATATTGCTGGGTTTCGGGCTATAAGGGGGTGAGGCGCAAGTTTGGATCGCGGATCTTCTATAGTGAACTCGCAGATTCCAGATGCTGGTGGTTTGGGATGGTGGATTCCTACTACGGCGAATGCGCAGACATACTGTGCCCCGGAAGCTGAGGAAGCGAGATCTTGTTGTGTTGGTGGGAATCCTAACTGACCACTGCTATGTCAGGTCGCTGATGAAGAGGACTTGGAGATGGTCAAGCATCTGCTGTACCAATACCCCACGATGGCGGGGCGAAGGCGGACTTATTATAATCTATCCCGGCGCTGGGCGCGTCCACATGTGGCGGATAGTGGAATGATGAGAAGCTGCAACGGCAGTCGCGAAAAATCAGCGGTATCGAGCGGAGAGTCTTTGTAAAAGGCCAGGCGGGACCGTCTCTTGCACAAATGCTGAGTGCTTATGATGCTCGGTATGACAGGGGGGGTTATTGGAGCCTTTAAATAACCTATGGCCACCCTATTTCCGCGGTGATCTGTCCATTGGACTGGAACGAGCTTGCTCAACTACAGAAGCTTGACGAGGATCGCCACCTCCACAAGAAAATACGGCTACAACAACAACAACAACAACCACGTTATTAATAAGAACCCCTTCTCTAAGCTCTCTACAGACATTCGACCTCCTTGTCATTATGGACTTCTGTAGAGGACTGAGGAGACTGGCGGAGCGGGTCTCTTGTCGGTGAAACTTTTTGGTCTCTGTTTCGGCCTTTCGTTTCTCTTTCTCTCTCTTTTATCTTAAGGCACGGAGCACTGTCCACCTACTTCCATACTAATCTAGCCTTCCGTTTATAACACCTCGATATATTGATTTGGGATCCCATAAAGTATATATATTTTGGATCGTCTCGACATTCGGATTCGATCTAGCCTTGTCCGTCTGTCTGTCGAAATCACGATAGAGGTCCATAACATCGGTCTATAACATGATATAGCACCCATATAAACCGATCTCCCGATTTTAGTTTTTTAGCTCTTGGAAGCCGCAATTTTTGTCCGATTTGCCTTTAGTGTTTTGCTATGACTTCCAACCCTCACCATCTAAGATAAAAAAAGTGAACCAGAAGTCTTTGCAACTGCGGTTGCCAGGCGCGTGTGCTTTAAACCTAAACGAACCCCATACATTCCAGGTATTGCCCACAAGTGTCGAGCGAAACTGTCATATGTCTATACTGTCATCCCGTCTACCGGGGTTCGAGAGTGACTTAACAGTAGACCACAGCTTGCCTACACCAGTGCCTAAGTTAAATTGCTCCAAGTGTTCCAGCCACAAATTCCGCTTATGTTCGTTGGCTACCCTGTTTATTTCCAGATTCAGCTCGCTGATTCTGGGGTTAGTGGGGTCCATACAAGGAATCCCATCACGCTCGTCTGCGAGTACCACTGCTTGCACCGGGAATTAGGGCCGTACTTGGGGTATTCGACCGGCTGGTATAAAGCGAGCGGCTGCTGCGTTAATGATGTCTCGGAATTTCCTCTCGGCCATTAGCACATACCAGGCCACCGTAGCGCAGAGGTTAGCATGTCCGTCTATGACGCTGAACGCCTGGTTTCGAATCCTGGCGAGACGATCAGAAAAAATTTTCACCGGTGGTTTTCCCCTCCTAATGCTGGCATGTGAAACTTCTCTCCAAAGAGGTGTCGCACTGCGGCACGCCGTTCGGACTCGACTATAAAAAGGAGGCCACTTATCATTGAGCTTTAATCTTTAATTGGACTGCACTCATTGATATGTGAGAAGTTTGCCCGTGTATCTTAGTGGAATGTTCAAGGGCAAAATTTGCATTACTACCACATCCGAGGGGGGTTGCAGTTCACTGAAGCGGCGATTGGTATACTCTCTGAAGCCAGCCCAATCGGCCTTCTTCTGAATGATAAATGTCCGGCGCTTAGTGGCTATGAAGTCGAGTGGCCGGTCGATGGTGAAAATTATAGGAAGATGGTCTGACCCCAAAAAGATGGCAGCTTGTCAGGATACGTCACTCAGGAGATCAGGGGATGCAATGGAAATGTCTGGCGAGCTGCTGCACCACCTCGTAATCCTAGCGGGGGCATCCTTATTCACCGTGCAAAACGTGGAGCTTTCAATCTGCTCTGCCAAAGCTATGGTATTCTCCCCTAGAGTGTCATGAAGTGTGTTGTGTATTAAAGTCCCCTAGAACCAGACGATTATGGCCAGATTGTAACAATATATAGTAAGCTTGGCCATTAATCGGGACACAGCTACCAACTGGCGGTATGTACACGTTGTATAGCTCTATCTCGGCAGTACCGGACCTGACTGCTATCCCCATGCACTCCATGTAGGGGTAACTTGCACGTGACGCAGGCGAGATGGTTCTTTATTGCCCGGAATGGTGTATCACGAAGGCCAATCCCCCACCTCCATTCCTCAAACGATCCTTACGTAGCACATTGTATTCGTGGCAACTGTACAAGCTTCGGGTGTTGGTCAGCTTTCGCTGTCGCTGCGACCAATATATCTTTCCGACTCGTGAAATCCACAATCTCAACGATCGTGCCACGGAGTCCATTGCAGTCTGGCAATATTTGGGCTGGAATGCTGCCGTTGCGTATATTGCCGTACAGGAGAGTTCGGGAGGGTCATATAGTCCGACACGAGGACGCAGAAGGCGACGACGACGACTCTTGTGACCCATTGCTGGCTATGTTCGCACAGCACCTTGACTATACTCCCGTAGTGAAGTAAGGCCAGAGCAAGATCGGAAATGTACCCACTCCATGCACCGGTTACACCTCGCCGACACTGACCCATGAGAGAGGCGGTTCTGTCGAACACGTACACTGAGGCGACCTGGTCTTTTGCTACAGTGATATCACAATGGACTCAAACTGTCTAAGGGAATCTGCTTAAAAAATAGACTGAAACTTTAACCTAATCTAACCTCGACAAATGTGCAATCTGTAGTAAGCTTTGTTGCATTTGTATACCCTCCACAATAATGGGTTGCCCAAAAAGTAAATGCGGATTTTTTAAAAGAAAGTAAATGCATTTTTAATAAAACTTAGAATGAACTTTAATCAAATATACTTTTTTTTTTACACTTTTTTTCTAAAGCAAGCTAAAAGTAACAGCTGATAACTGACAAAAGAAAGAATGCAATTACAGAGTCACAAGCCGTTGAAAAAATTTGTCAACGCCGACTATATGAAAAATCCTCAATTACTTTTTGGGCAACCCAATAGAATGGGGTTATGCTGGTTAGCCACTTCGTTTCTAATACTTGCAACTATTTATTACCCTATAAAAAATATATATTCTTGATCGTCTAGAAATTCTGAGTCGCTCTTGCATATTGGCCGTCTGTCGACATTACGATAGCGATCGAACGAATAATGATATCCGTTTGAAACTTTGCACAACAGCTGCTTATTGACGTAGGTTGTTGCGGTTTGCGAATGCGTCCTTAAGCACCTAGAGGGCGCAATTCTGCAATTCTGCTTATTGACGTAGGTTGTTGCGGTTTGCGAATGCGTCCTTAAGCACCTAGAGGGCGCAATTCTTATCCGATTTGGCTAAATTTTCTCGCAGTCATTTTTGCTACGATTAGCAAGATCTAAAACCAGTTTCAATTCCAATCGGTCTGTAACCTGACTTGACATATGCGTTCCATAGTGCTCGCTTTTACTTGTTCTTTCTATTTTAGAGTACATTTTTCTTGTAAAATATATTTCATGTAATTTATTTATTTATTTTTCCATTACAGGGTTTGGAGCATATTCCCGAGGCATAATTTAATTGAATTTTCGAATTCGTAGCTTAATTCACAAATGTGATGTGTGTTAAATTAAATAACTTTCAAATCGATTAAATAAAAACATTTCAAAATAAAAACTAAAACAAACATTGCATCTGTGTGTGTTACGATTCTTGTTTTTTTCGATTTGAATCAACGAATCGTGAACTGACTGGAGGGAAAATCACACAAAGCCATTGTGACAGGGATAAGCGAAAACAGTGCTGTTTTACAAAAACAACCCTGTCGCCTTTGTGTGTGTGATGACATATAAATCCACCCTTATGAAGGGGATATTGTTGACTGAATTGCTACTTACTGACTACCGATTCTGGGTTGGCTGGCTGGTTGGTTGGTAGTGCGTGTTTGTATTCGTGTGGGGTTTAGTAAATGTGTTATACTCCAAAAACGCTCAAACGCTCCTACAAATTTCTTCGCAATAATGTCATTTTTGCAAAAGGCGTCGTTAAAGTTACACTTCCCAAAAATATAATAGAAAGAAAAATCATTTCACATTCCTCAAGCGAAAAAAGAATGTTGACCCATGAGGGGGGAGCAAATTTTATGGAATTTTCCCTAAAGTAATGAAGACGTTTTTAAAGTTTTTGCCAAGGATATCTAATGAAAGCGGTTGGTTTGTTTGGTCGTGCTGTTGTTTGTGTGAATTTTCGAGAATCAAAACAAAATGAGAGGTGGGGGTTTAGGATGGTGGTATAGAGGAATAAATGAGACGACAGCTTCATATCATTTGAATGAACCAAAGGATTTAGGGTTTAAACACAAAGCCTCGGCTGTAATTCGGCCATCCTCATATATGGGCATGCTGCTCTTGGTGGCGACAACAACGACGGTGTTCTTCTTGGGACTTTTACACACCTCAAATGCCATTTCAATTACATATCGTGATGTTGCAGAAGATACTCCATTAAGCACTGCCGCCGTCCATCATCATCATGGCCGTCCACTTAGACAACAAAGAGAAACACGCAATAATCAGGAGGAGAAAGGCTATTGTGCTCCCTATCATGGTAAAATATGTAAAAATTTCATATCCACCCAAGTGTGGTATAGTCGTGATGATCCCACCGGGGGTTGGAAGAATGAGCAGATTACAACTGCACTGTGGGAGGAGCTGATAAGCGATTTAAATGGCCTTTGTCGCACAGCAGCGGAGGTAATAATTGAGTTGACTTGAAATTGGCAGCACTTTGACTATTTCTTTATTTTACAGAAACTCTTGTGTGCCTATGCCTTTCCACGCTGCATTATGGAGAATGGCAAATCGGTGAAATTGCCCTTGTGCTATGAGGATTGCATGGCCACTCATTTGCAATACTGCTACAATGATTGGGTCTTGATCGAGGAGAAAAAGGAGCGTCACATGTATGTGAAAAGTCGGGCACATTTTCGTTTGCCCAATTGTTCGATACTGCCCAAATACAATAGTACTGCCCGAAAACCTGTCTGTACTTATATGGGCCTTACCGAATACGATGAAGATGAGGCCACTTGTAAGTGTTTGTCTTTAAAAAATTTAAATTTTTGAAATTGAAATTTTGTTGTTTTTTTGGTTTAGATGACTGCCGCAATGGCATTGGCCGCTACTATGTGGGCACTGTTAATGTCACTAAATCTGGCATACCTTGCCAGCGCTGGGATTCTCAACACCCACACAAACATATACAGCCACCATTGATTTTTCCTCAAATTGAGGAGGGAGAGAATTATTGCCGCAATGCTGGTGGCGAAGAGCCATATCCATGGTGTTATACTATAGATGAATCTGTCCGTTGGCAACATTGTGATATACCATTGTGTCGTAAGTATGAAAATAGTTTAGAGTTTAAGTAGATGATGGTATTTAGAGCGCACAACAAGCCGATTACGGAGGTTTTCCCCTCCTAATGCTGCCAACATTTGCAATGTACTGTGCCATGTAAAAACTTCTCTCCAAAGAGGTGTCGCACTGCGGCAAGCCGTTCGGACTCGGCTATAAAAAGAATGCCTCTTATCATTGAGCTTAAAACTTGAATCGGACTGCACTCTTTGCCATGTGAGAAGTTTGCCCCTGTTCCTTAGTTGAATGTTCATGGCCAAAATTTGAATTTTTGCAATTAAGTCCAAAGAATGGATGAGGTTTAATGAGGTTAGACAGGGACTACTGAAGATTTCTTCCAATATCGCTGGAATGTAATGTTACTGCAATATGAAGACATGGCCACGGATGTAACCACCCATTGGGGGATAGGTATACTCTGTGTTGTTCGTCTGCATTCTAACAAGTTATTTTTTATTTAAACTTTATCGTAGTGGATAAGTATATAAAGTATTTCCCAATAAGGACTTGACTCATCAAACTCGCTTTTTAATAAATCGATTGTTATGTGTACTGAGTGGCTTGTGGCACCGTCCACATGTCGTCCAGCTGCATATCTTCAAATTCAGGCCAAAAATAATCAGTGAGCATGGTGCGGTAGCGTTATCCATTCACGGCACCATAACAATTGGGTTGGTCAACGAAGAAATATGGGCCAATAACGCCACAGCTATGCAAACCTCACCAAACAGTTATTTTTTGTGGAAAAGGTGTTGATTCAAGAAGCACATATGTATTATCACCTGACCCATAACGCATATTTTGCTTATTGACAAATCAATTAAGCCAAAAAATTAAAATTAACGCTCTTAAAGTAGCGGTCACCGTCTCCAAATTTGTGTAGACATTGACAGTTCAATAATTAGTGTAAGAGTACGTTTACAAATTAAATTCAAAGTTGTGAAGAGCCTTTTTAAAAAACTCTATGTATGAATAAGGCTTTTACCTTCAGGCCTTTTTATATTTTTAAATACCTTAAATTTGAGCCCCATATTATCATAGTAAGGCTACATATGCGTTGGTGTCTTTTGGGGTAAAACTCTCTGAAAGTTGAATCAATATTTCACTGTAAGGTTCGTACTCCAATTGTTTAACCCTTATTGTCATGATAGATGGTTTAAGAAAAAAGGATGACCCCCAAACACTTGACGTTATATTTTTATGTCAGATTCGTTCTGCCTTCCTTTTCGAGTTCCCATATTACCTGATCGCGTTACGTGCCGCTTTGGGTTACTCGATGGTATTTGGCTGAAATTTTGCACATAGCATTCCGTTATGACATTCAGCAATTGTGGAGAGTAAGGTCAAAATCGGTCTATAACCTGGTATAGCTCCCATATAAACCAATCTCCCGTTTTGACTTCTTGAGCCCCTGGGAGCCACAATTTTCATTCTATTTGGCCTACATTTTGCAAATGGTGTTCTCTTATAACCTCCAACAACTGTGTTAAGTGCGGTCTAAATCGGTCTATAACCTGGTATAGCTTCTATATAAACCGTTCTCCCGATTTGAATTTTTGAGCCCATGGAAGCTTTAATTTTAGTCCGATTTGGCTGAAATTTTGCGTGCCGTGTTCTGTTTAAACTTTCAATATCTGTGCTGAGTACGGTCTAAATCGGTCTTTAACCTGATATAGCTCCCATATAAACCGGTCTCTCGATTATTCTTGTTCGTTTCCTAGAAGCTTTAACTTTGCTGGTTTGACAGAATTTTGATATTTAGAATAAAATTATCCCCTTCAACTACATTTTGTTTTTATAAATTTTTGGCAAAATCCATGGTGGTGGGTTCTTAAGATTCGGCCCTGCCGATCTTGGCACGCTTTTACTTGTTTACCTTAAAACAAGCATAAATACTGCACCCTGTTTTCTTCACTTTTTGTAACTCTCCGCCAACTATTTCATTCATAAGGCGCCTCACAATTAGTTGCTTTAACTCCTTTTAATTTTCACTTTAATGTTTAAACAAGTGCGTTGCCAAAGTTGTATTTAATCGTTGCCAACATATTGAACCGCAAACGTCATTGTCCATAGCCGCAGCTTAAGCTACTGACTGACCTTCATGCCAAAGAACGATAAGTAGGGCCACACACATTACACCACCAGACACCCGCACCAAAATAGTGACCTTTTGTAGCATACTCTATCCCTCTCGTCACCTACCAGTCACCACTAGCACTCTCACCACTAATACTTCCATCTGTGGTTTTGCATTCTCTCAAAAAACGGATGCTTAAGTAAAAAGCAACACAAATTTGCTGTGTTTCTATTTCTGCTTCTTCTTCTTATTCAAAACTAATTCCCCATTTTCATGGATTTTCTTTTCGGAAAATTATCGTGTATATATATTCTGCACATCTCTGGAATAATATCGTTCGATTGATGCCAATTTCATTTAAATCTATTCAGACGTAATATGTACCACAAACCTTTATAAAACCCTTGGCCGTATAATAATGTATTGGGTTGCCTAAAAAGTAATTGCGGATTTTTTAAAAGAAAGTAAATGCATTTTTAATAAATCTTAGTATGAACTTTAATCAAATATACTTTTTTACACTTTTTTCTAAAGCAAGCTAAAAGTAACAGCTGATAACTGACAGAAGAAAGAATGCAATTACAGAGTCACAAGCTGTGAAAAAATTTGTCAACGCCGACTATATGAAAAATCCGCAATTACTTTTTGGGCAACCCAATATATTCATATCTTTGAAAATTATCTTTCGATTTGTGTCAATTTTATTAAAATTCATTTAGCAGTTTGGCCGTAATATATACCCCAAACTCATGTATAAAACCCACATACTGTATATGACCTGTAGTTATACAATTTGTTGTTGTTGTGCAGCCTCGCAATACATATACAAAAAACAACAACAAAAATGCAAATGCCTTGCACGCCAAAGCCAAGCCTTAAGGAATTGGCTGACCCACAAGCTATGTTGGGCCACGCACATCACTCCCCCACAACAAAATTACCTAAATAGTGATACTTTGTCTCGCACCATTTGACTCTCTTACTCTCACCACTTATACTCCAATCTTTGGCTTTGCATTCACACTCATAACGGATGGTTTAGAAAAAACAACAACAATTTTCCGTGTTTATGCTTCTTCTTCTTTTATTGAAAATTAATTCCTCATTTTCATGGTTTTTCTTTAAGGAAAATTAATTTTCGTATATATTCGTCGCTTCTCTGGAATAATATCTTTCGATTGATGCCAATGTCATTAAAATCCATTCAGCCGTTTGGCCATAATATGTACCACAAACTCGCCTTTATAAAAGCCTTGGTCGTTTAATAATGTATATTTACCTGTTGCGCAGGCTAACAAAACATATACAAACAACAAAACAAAAATGCAAATGCCTCGCACGCCAAAGAAGAGTCTTAAGAATTGGCTGACCCACATGCTAAGTAGGGCCAAGCACATCACACCCACACAACACACTCACCTAAATAGTAATTCTCTTTTTCTCGCACCATTTGTTTCTCTTACACTCGCCACTAATACTCTCACATTCATATTCACACCCATAGCAAATGCTTTAGAAAAAACAAACAACAAATTCAGTGTTTATGCTTCCTTCTTTTATTGAAAATTAGTTCCTTATTTTCTTGGCTTTTCTTTAAGAAAAATTAATTTTCATACACATTCGTCCCTTCTCCGGAAAAATATCTTTCGATTGATGCCGATTTCTTTAAAATCCATTCAGCCGTTTGGCCGTAATATGTACCACAAAACCGTCTTTATAAAACCCATGGCCGTTTAATCATATATACATATGTATGTATGTGTATGAAGACAGCATGACTAGATTTGTTGATGTTAAAATTGGAATTATGTATGTTTGTATGTTAATGCTTTCCCTAACTTTCCAACTTTTTCTTCTTTTGCAGCCGATTATGTTGACCCAACAATCAAGGAAATGGAACCCATACAAATGGAGACTTTCTTTACACCCTATATTATTTTTGTCATGGCTGGCTTTGGTTTTGTGGCCATTGTATGCCTGCACTTGATAATACTGCTGCTGTATAAAATTCTCAAACACAAGGAGTTTCAAGCACGACAAATACAACAACAAATGACTGCCAATCAAAATCCTTCCAGCGATTGTAATCGCACAAATTTAACAAATCCTGGAGACTGTAACATCTCATCGAGCCGTGAGACAATGGGCTCCAATACTGTATCTCATCATAATAAATTTGGTACCATTAAAAGTGTGGTAACAGTACATCATAGCAATATCATTGAACCACCACCTAAGCCTAAGCTTAACACAAAATTGGAGAAACTGGAATATCCACGTGCCGAAGTGGTATATGTGCGTTCATTGGGCCAGGGAGCTTTTGGAAGAGTATTTCAGGTTAGTAACATTGAAGTGAAAATTCATCATCATTAAAATTGAAAATGCTGCTGTAAAACTAAAGTAAATAGTCCAAGAAATTGTGCTACTGCAGTTCTCAGGGAAGTGTTGAACAGGTGGATAAGCCCTCTGTGTCTTATGGTTCAGTTAACTAATACACTATTGGTGTTGCATAGAGAAAATTGGCACGCCTAATGGACTCATGTTTTGCTTGCAAGATCTCCTTATCTTTATAGTCAATCGCGCGTCTAATAATCTCAATTGTTAGGTGCAATCTCAGTAGGTAAAAAAACTAAGTTTAGCGCAATTTTGGCAGCCGGTCGTACGTACCCGATTGACCCGATGGAGTCCTTTTTTTGGTAAGGGCTGCCGCTTCAGTGTACAACACACTGCTACAACAACAAGAAAAAACGGGCAGGCGCATTCAATAGCTGAATGTCCCTTCAGTCAACCATTTCAGGCCCCTTGAGGATAGTAAAAGAATTCAATCCAATGATGGAATGGCCTGATGGAATCTTTTATCGGCATGGTCTGCCGCCTCAGTGTGCAACATACTGCTACAACAACAACAACAAAATAATTCTGAAAAGAATCCTCCCATCAATTGTAACAAAGCGTCCACCGCAGCATCAAAAATCGGACATTGCAATGGCTTTTCAGAACCCATACCAGTTTTAAGATGAGTACCATATTTCACCGTGAGGAACTTGGAAACTGAGTGTTGACCACAGCTTTGAAGGTTTCGCAACTCTGACACCCTAAGCGTCAACCCACGCTCAATATGGGTAGTCTTCATTGAAACCATCTACCCTACCGAAAAGTTTCAAAGATTCCGTAGGTTGGAACAAGGTCATGCCTCCTCATCCCTATGATAAGTGCCCCTCTTTTCCGTGTGAAACTTGCCTACCGTGTGAAACTTGCCTATTCTCTGTATACCTCTGATATGCATTCTCTGCCCTAGGACAGATTAAGATGAAGGGTACAGGAAAAAGAAAATCTAAATCGGGGAAATTCGAGCTACTTACAAAATTCCTAATTGTATCCACAGCACGCCCTAAGTGTCGGAGTTTTTTAGCTGCGAAAGCCGAGTTAACAAGCTATCGTATCGATCGGAGGCCACCGTAGCGCAGAGGTTAGCATGTCCTATGACGCTGAACGCCTGGTTTTGAATCCTGTCGAGAACATCAGAACATTTTTTAGCGGTTGGTTATACTAAGGATTAAAAACACGTCCTCTTGAAGCTCGAGAAGTACAATCGGGATATCGGTTTATATAGGAGCTATACCAGGTTATGGACCGATTAGATCATATTTGTAACGTATGTTGAAGGTCATAGATACAGTGACTGTGCGGAATTTCAGGAAAATCGGACGAGAATTACGCCCTCTAGAAGCTCAAGAAGTAAAATCGGGATATCGGTTTTTATGGGGGTTATACCAGGTTATGGACCGATTCACACCATTTTTGGTACATATGTTAGAGGTCATATATACAGTGACTGTGCAAAATTTCGGATAAGAATTATGCTCTAGAGGTTAAAGAATTAAAATCGGGTGACGTGTCCATATGGGAGCTATATCTTTATTTAACACCGATTTAGGCCATAGTTGAAAAGCCATTGTGCAAAATTTCAGCCAATTTAGATAAGAGTTGCGTCCTCTAGAGGCTCAAGAAGTATTATCGGAGATCGGATCAAATGGGAGCTATGTCATATTCGGCGCATCTGTTAAATGTCACAGAAAAAAATTTCAGTCAAATCGGTTAATAATTACTCACTCTAGAGGCTCATGAAGTCAATCGGTATATCGGTTTACATGAGAGCTATATCAAAACATGGACCGATAGGAGGACTAAGTGCCTGAATTGAGGCACTGCACGGAAAAACGTGTTCACCCATTAATCCGTGTCTTTTCCCCGCTTCACGTCATCGTACTACCTTCCGAAGCCTCCTTGTCTTCACCATGACTTCAAGGACCTGACGTTGCAATAGTCCGTCAGGGCTCTTATTAGCAGTCCCAAGTCAAGCTTTCTTAGCCTGAGGATAATTGACTTCCTGTTTCGCGAAATACTTGGACATAGGGCCTTAGCTTTCTCTAAGTTTTATGTCGTCCTTTCTTCGTAAAAAGTTCTGCCACAGCGTTTTGGTTCAGAAAGCGTTTATGCCACCAAGGAGCTAGCAAGGGATGCCTGCAGCTCAACTCTCCCTCTACGAAAAAAAAAGACGGCAGTTGTCAATAAAGAAGTCTGGCCAACTTTTCTCGGTAGACGCGTCTTATCATCTACGCCTCGCATGTTAAAAGAATGTTCGAAATTTGAGAGCTTTAGGTTCCTGACATTGCCGATGCGTTCGTGAGGTTCCACACATAGCTGCAATAAACATACAGCGTATGGTGCTCGGTCTTTGACCCTAACTCTTACCAAGTTATGATTTTACGATAGAAGCTGAACGAATTCCGCATTCTCTTGACCTTTCTTCGATATTTCTGTTCCGGTTCAGTCTATGGCCAGTTACTTAACCTACAGAAAGTGGCAGCTTGAAAAGAATAAGCTTTCTTTTCGGTTCTTCGAGCGTCGTTTTGTTGTTGTAGCTACACGTCGCAAATATATTGATTCGTTTTCTGTCTTCCTGGTCCACTCTTCTCCCTGAGGCTATCCTGACTGGATCGGTTCATAGTATCTCAGCAGTCAAATTTGTTGGTTTCGTTGGCCATCTAAATAGGTAATTGGTGTTAAGGGGTGTAGTGCCGCACTTAAGGCAGATATTTGTAATAGTATTGTCTAACCTTGAACGAGGCAAGTTCAGTCTATTATACCATCCGGATCTCGTTGGACCACAGTAGTTCGGGTCCTCCAACGCAGGTCTTTCTCGTCATCGGCAATGGTGGTGGGCGGGGGCGTGGTGGGCGTCCACCAAGGACTTCGAGTATATTCAAACGGTATGATAAGGTCGCAATAGTGGATTTCCTGCATCTTGGTGGATATCCTGTAGGTCTGCTTTGTATGAGGAAATTGCCAGCGGAACCGTGAGGTTTTTAGACTGCGTTTTTAAACATCTGAGGTTTTTTTCTAGTTTCTGTGATGAGGCACCAGCCCGGTGAGTCGGTGGTTATCTCGATGGCTCGCCCCATTTGGTGGGGTCCATAGTGCCGCGTTCTGGCAGGTTTGTAGGTTTCGCCAGTGTGTTTCACACTGGCATAAAGACATAAAGAAGTCGTGCGTGAAAAATACTCACGTGCACATCTCTAGTGCGGAGTCATAGATCAGTTGGAACATTGCTATTGTTAGGAGATAGTATGGATATGGGAATTATTTCCAAATCTGAACCCATATGGCCCATTTGCAATCCCCAACAACCAACATCAATAAGAAGTCTCTGTGCAAAATTTCAAGCACATATTTTTGCTCGTTCGACCGCTATCGTGATTTCGACAGACGGACGTACAAGGTTAGATCGACGTAAAATGTTAAGACGACATATGTACTTTATGGGGTCACAGATCAATATAATGAGGTGTTACAAACGGTATGACTGGGTAAGTATACCCCCATCCTATGGTGGTGGCTATAAAAATCATCATTTCACATTTGTATAAACGCTTGAAAATAACGCATGATTTGAGAACCATGCGGTGAGTCGCGATTTTCTTGGAAGTCGCGGGTTTTTCATGAGGCGTGAGCGTCTCGTGAGTCGGGATTGACGAGTGTCTCATGAATCGGGATTGACGAGTGTCTCGTGAGTCGTGATTTTCTTGGGAGTCGTTAGTGGTCAGTGTCTCGTGAGTTCTTCATGAGTCTTACGAGAGTCAAATTTTTGTATCGTGGGCGTGCATGAACATGAGTCGACATCAATAAGTCGTGCGTGAAAATCACTCACGTGCACATCTCTGATGTAGAGTCAAAGATCAGTTGGAACATTGTTGCTATTGTTAGGAGATAGTATGGCCCAGTTTCGTTTACATATTGTTCTCCGACAAGAAATGGGACTTTCCAATGCTTTTGCCATATCTCGATGTTATGAACGTAAGTTTTTAACTTTCTATTTTTTTCTTCTTCTATTTCAGGCCAAAGCTCCCGGTTTAGTACCTGGCGAGGATGATCTCTTGGTGGCTGTAAAAATGTTAAAAGACGATGCCAGCGATCAAATGCAAATGGATTTTGAAAGAGAAGCCTGCCTGCTGGCTGAATTCGATCATCCCAATATAGTAAAGCTTTTGGGAGTTTGTGCTTTGGGCCGACCCATGTGTTTGCTATTTGAATTCATGTCACCCGGAGATCTTAGTGAATATTTACGCTCCTGCTCACCCTATGCCACCCATCAAATACATCATCGTGACCCATTGCATGAGGGACATCTTTTGCAAATAGCTTCGCAAATAGCAGCAGGAATGCTGTACTTGTCCGAGCGTAAATTTGTGCATCGTGATTTGGCCACCAGGAATTGTTTGATCAACGAACAAATGGCTGTAAAAATTGCCGACTTTGGTCTATCGCACAAGATTTACTTGCAGGACTATTATAAGGGAGATGAAAACGATGTGATTCCCATACGCTGGATGCCACTCGAGTGTATTTTGTATAATAAATTCTCCATCGAATCGGATGTGTGGGCCTATGGCATATGCTTGTGGGAGGTATTCTCGTTTGCTATGCAACCCTATTTCGGCATGACGCATGAGGAGGTTATCAAATACATCAAAGATGGCAATGTGCTAAGCTGTCCCGACAACACCCCCTTGTCGGTGTATGCTTTGATGAGGCGTTGCTGGAATCGCAAACCCAGCGATAGGCCCAGTTTCAGTGAAATCAATCATTGTATACAACATAGTATAGCCGAATATGAGTATAAAACTACTTTAGGTATTGGAAATTGAAAACTTGTTACATGCATAGTAAACTATTTATTACAAACAAACACACACACACACACATACACAAACACACATGCTTTGATTTGCTGATCTACGTATGGCAATTGTGTTGTCTTTAAGTTAGTTTTGTACTCTATTTGAAACTTGTGTTCCTTTGAGTTACTTGTGTCTCGCTACATTTTGAAAACGAAATTGAAAACTGTTCCATTTATATGGGGGAACTTTTCAAAAGGTCTTCCTTTTGTGGAAATCACTCAAATTTTTTTCCAACGAATCTTAACAAAAATATATCACAAACACACACACACACACACCTATTTTTACTTATAAGCCTTGTTCGAGGAATAACGAAATTATATCGAAATGTATCAATCACCCCATTAAACAATAGTAGACTTGAAGTTATTTGAAAAAGAAAAAACGAAACAAAACAATATTTAACACATAATCAATCATCACTTGAAATTGAAGAAAACATTTTTTATGCATTGCCACTCTTATCACATCCATATACCCACATATTTATTATTAGCATATAACTTAGAGCGCTTAGTATAAGAATGAATAGTTTTTAAGATTGGTGTTCTTTCAATGGTTTACTATTACTATTATAGATTGCAGTATCTGCTCACTGGTTATGTTATTTGTTCTTGCCCTCGCCCTCCTCCAACCCCCTTTCCCCTCCACATGATTTTCGAAAACCTAAAAAACGATAGATATTCCTTCGGAAGAATTTTAACCCGCTCTAATGTTGTGAAGAATGTAAGGAACATATTTTATTATATTATATAAAACGACAAAACTCACGAGGAAATTTTACAAAATCGAAATCAAATACAAATATACATACATGCATATATATATATATATATATATATATTACAACGTAGAAATGTATACAAAATAAGTTTAGAAATAAAGTTTTTTTTTCATAGAAATGTATACAAACCAAGAAGCAACAACACACAAAACACACACATTTATACCTAAGGTCATCTGAAGGGACAAAGGTATGAGAATTTACCCTATTTACCCTATAAAAAAGTCGAATAACCATATCTATTACAGTCCGTTTTATTTTTTCTTTAAAAACGTATAAGTACAACCTTCCTTCAAGTGCTTACATATTTTTAAACTTTAAAGTACATAATGAAAAATTCCAAACTCTTTGGTTTTCGGATGACGTTTTGTATGTAAATGTGTGTGGTATATGATAACGACATACACAATCATATATAATAAACTTTCCATTATGTGTAACACTGTGCATATTACGAAATGTTTCAATTGAGGGGAAAAAGATTATAGGTTAGGTTAAAGGAACCGAGCCGTAGTTGCCAGCCGCGTCACTCGGATACCCTTGGTCCATTGTGTTCGTCCTGGAAAGCAAATGCAAATTTTGCCCAGCAATATTCCACTAAGAAACAGGGGCAAACTTCTCACATATCAATGAGTGCTGTCCAATTCAGGTTTAAGCTCAGTGATAAGGGGCCTCATTTTTATAGCCGAGTCCGAAAGGCGTGCCGCAGTGTGACACCTCTTTGAAGAGAAGTTTTACATGGCATAGTACCTCAGAAATGTTGCCAGCATTAGGAGGGGAAAACCACCACTGAAAAATTTTCTAATGGTTTCGACAGGATTCGAACCCAAGCGTTCAGCGTCATAGGCGGACATGCTAACCTCTGCACTACGGTGGCCTCCTGGAAAGAGAAAGTGAAAACGAAAGTGGAGATAAAGTCAGTGCTGGCGATTGTGATTTTTCTACCAAATTTGGTCGGATGGTTTAAAAAAACAGTAAGAAAAGTCAAAAGTCGGGCGGAGCTGACTATATAATACCCTGCACCCTACCCTACAGCACTTATATCCAAATTTAGTCAGACTTTAATTTTGCATACCTATTGAAATATCCAAAAGAACCGTATACGATTTTCTTACGATATATATGGGCGTTTTATCTAAATCGATTTTGATGCACACGTATTGGGAGGTCAATTAAACCATCTCATGAAAAATTTGTAGAGATCGAACCAAAATTGTGGCTTCTGCAGCCTTAAAAGTCGAAACGCATAAAAGATATATATGGGAGTTTTATCTAAATCGATTTTTTAAAAGGCCATATCGGATGAAAAATATCTATGGGAGCTATATCTAAATCTGGAGCAACGTTGAATAAAACGGCCCATGCCAAATTTTGTAAAGATCGCAACAAAATTGTGGCTCCTACAGCTTTAAAAGGGCATATCGGATGAAACATATACATGGGAGCTATATATAAATCTGATCCGATTATGATGAAATTTTGCACACATATTGGGACGTCACAAAAAGCTCTTCGTGCCAAATTTTGTAAAGATCGCACCAAAATTGTGCCTTCTACAGCTTTAAAAGGGCATATCGGATGACAGATATACATGGTAGCTTTATATAAATCTGATCCGATTATGATGAAATTTTGCACACATATTGGGATGTCACAAAAAGCTCTTCGTGCCAAATTTTGTAACGATCGGACCAAAATTGTGCCTTCTACAGCTTTAATAGGTCAAATCGGACGAAAGTTATATATGGGAGCTATATCTAAATCTCAACCGATTTAGATGAAATTTTGCACACATATTGGGACATCACATGAAACATTTCATGCCAAATTTGATAGAGATCGCAACAAAATTGTGGCTCCTACAGTTTTAAAAGGGCATATCGGATAAAAGATATATATGGAAGCTATATCTAAATCTGGACCGATTTCAATAAAATTTTGCAAGCATTTTGGGTCGTTAAAAAAACACTTCTTGCCAAATTATCTAAGGATCGGACCAAAATTGTGGCTTCTACAGCTTTAAAAGGGCACATCGGATGAAAGATATATATGGGAGCTATATCTAAATCTGGACCGATTTCAATAAAATTTTGCAAGCATTTTGGGTCGTTAAAAAAAACACTTCGTACCAAATTATGTAACGATCGGACCAAAATTGTGGCTTCTACAGCTTTAAAAGGGCTCATCGGATGAAAGATATATATGGGAGCTATATCTAAATATCGACCGATTTTTTTCAAAATCAATAACGTTTGTCCTTGGAAAAAGTTAGTCCAAAATCAGACAACAAATGCGACCTGTACCTTGATCACAAGAATACATGACAGACAGACGGACATAGCTAAATCGAATCAGGAAGTGATTCTAAGCCGATCCGTATACTTATCGATGGATCTAGCTCTTCTCCTTCTTAGCGTTGCAAACAAATGCACAAATCCATAATACCCAGTACCATAGTGGTGGTGTAGGGTATAATTATGAGATTTGATCGGATGGACGGCCCAAATCGATTAAGGTAGATTTTGAACGTAGTCGTATTATATGTTCATGATATTTTTGATTTCTATGACTTACTAAGGGGGTGTTGTTTCAATTTTTTCCGATATTTCGGTTGACTTCGTCTAACCGTTTTCCAGGCTGTTTTTAACAAAATACAAAACTATAAACAATTAGGTAAAATGAATCACAATGAAATTAACAAAAAAGGTTTATATTTTAATTGAGGAGTTGCATTCAATGTGCTGCTCATCGTCTCACTATCGGTTGTCAACTGATTTTCGCTTTCTAGGTTTATTCCCTCGTCAGGAGGAATGTCCATAATGTGCAGCATCTCCCGAGTCAGAATCTTTACGTCTTTGAAGTTCGGTTTGTGACCAGTTTGGGCACAGTGGGCAGGCAGCAAGGGCGGTTTTCTGACTTGTGTGAAGAGAGTCTAGTTTTCAATTTTGTCATAGTAGTGCCAACATATGCCATTGGGCATATGTTGGTCTTGTCCCAGTTGCATTTAATTTTATACACTATATTCGATTTGTCCACTTTTTCGATTTTGGATTTGGTCTTGCAGAATAGCTTATTGACGGACCTTTTTGTCTTCCAGGCTAGCTGATACTTCTCCTTATCGTAGATATTTTAGTCTTGCTTAGTCTCCCTGAGAAGCCTTCTACACATGATACCGTTTTGTATATTTTTCCTTCTGAATATTTAGGCCTTTTCGAATCGTCTCCGTAGCATTGTTTGGCTTTGCATATTAATTGTATTATGGTGTGACTGGGAAAGTCATTGGCTTTTAAAATGTCTTTTATACTTCCCTCGTTTCTCGTGTGAAACTCAGTGTTGCTAATGTAAAGACTCTCTTGATAAAATTTGTCGCGGTATTGGTTATCATTCGTCTGTGGGGTTTAGAATGAAAATTGATAAGTCGTCCTGAAGCGGTCGATTTTTGGTACCAATCAACTTTCTATTTTGTCCATGTACCATACAGTCAAGGCATGGTAGTTTGTTTTCTAGTTCTTCCTCTTTAGTGAACAAACAGTATTTGTCGGTGGTAAGCATTTAGAGCTTCTAAATTTTGGTCCACATCCGATTTCCTTACGACGGCGAAGATATCATCCACATATTTAGTTATGATCTTTGGCTTGGCTATTTTCTCCATTACGTTGTCAAGTAGGTTCTCCAAAACCAAATGTCAGCACTTAAAGTATTATGTCCTTATTCTCTTTCAAATATTTTCTTGCCTGTACCACTGTGTCTGCTACATATTTGTCTCTATTGCTCATTTTCGGTTTTCGCAAATGATCGTCAATTAATGTAATCAGTTTCGTTCTTGCCATCTTTTGATCTTCTCTGCTCTCAACCGTTTGTACACACTCTTCACCCTCCGCTATAACTTGTAGTAATGGAAAGTTTGTGTCTGTGTGTGCGAGAGCATGCTTAGGACCGAGAGTAAGCAACCACTGTATGTTTCTCGGTATCTCTCTTGATGTTGTGTTCTCAAACCACTCTTACGTTAAAAACAATGTTGAGTTCCTTGTCCTGTTGTTGCCTTTATGCTTGCAGTCTAAAAAGAAGAGATAAAAGGTCTGTTCGCGTACTTTCCAGTTAACATTTTTGAGTACGCGGGATTAGGTTAGGTTGAAGAGAGGGTGCGGATATTAATCCGCCCATGCCACTATGGACATACACCTAAGTCAGTAATCGGCTTGTTGTGCGCTCTAAACATTAGAAAAGTAACCTCGAAAAAGAAAATCTAAGTTCAGAATTCCGTTCTACTTACAAAATCCCTAATTGCTTTCCATGCTACTCCCCTAAGTTGGTTCATGTCTGGTATTATGTCCCCACCTAAGTGCCGGTATCTGTTAGACGCGAAAGCCGGGCCGGAAATGCTCCAACGTCTCATCATCTTCCTCGCATGCCCTACACATGCTATCACTTGCTGCACCGATTTTACATAAGTGAGCTCGTAGTTCTATGTGCCCCGTTATGATGCTTAAAGCTATACTGATCTCCTTCTTACTTTCTTTCAGTAATAGCCTCGTTTTCGCACGATCTGGATCTCCCCATAGGATTTTCGCCCTTCTAACGACCGTTTCGCTGTTCCAGAGGGTTACATTCGCATTCGTCGCCTACGCCCTTAACTCGGACTGCGTCGAACCGAAAGCCTTCAGGTTAACCAAGTTTATTGACGGTAATTCTCTGGCCTTTATTGCCAAATCGTCTGTTTCTCATTTTCAGTTATTCCGTTATGGCCGTCACCCAAACGATGCGGATCATGCCATCCTTGTGATCTCACCATCCTGGTTGTTATTGCTCTTATGAAGTGTTTACTGTCCGTATAGATATTCATACTCGACATCCTCGCGTTAACACCACACCCTCTCACGCTTTCCGTGATTGCCCGAATCTTCGCCTGCAGGACCCTATTATCGTCAGGCAGTCTAAAAAAGGATCCCTGGGTTCTCAACGTAGACCCCCATGCCCACAGTGTTATCAAGCTTTGATCCGTCCGAGTAACAGATCCATCCTTCCAGAAGGCAATACTAGGGTTCCGTCAATCCAAGACTGTGTCGCTGGCAGCAGTACCACGTACTCGACCTCAAGTGTCGTCTCAGGTATCCGATCGGAAACCTCTTCCATTCCTTCCATGTTTTATATCGTCGCCTCGGTTATACCGCGATGGTATGAGCTGCTTCTAGATGTGTATAGCAGAAGCGAGGACCAAGTAACAATTGCAACAAGCGACTGCAGAAGTTGGCAAATTGCCTCGAACCAGCACATTCCATTTATAACAACTCAAGATAGGTTTTTAGTCAATTGATGTTTTATTTCTGCTTCTATTCTCTATCCATTCTAACATCGCAATGTCTGTCTCACACTTAATCTTTAGGTCTATGGGTCGGATATCTAGAATGGTCTCCATTGTCCTAGTAGGAGTGGTCCTCAACGCTCCGCCTATGCCAAGACAACATGTTCTCTGAACCTGTTGTATCATCCTTATGTTGCACTTTTTCTCCATAGCAGCCCACCAAACTACTGAGGCGTAAGCAAGTATTGGTCTAATCATGCTCCTGTAGAGCCAGTGGACTATACTCGGATTCAGGCCCCATTTCGAGCCTACCGCCCGTCTACATAGTGCCCAACATCTGTGAGCCTTCTCAGTACGCTCCTTAATGTGATATATTTCAGTCTTCTCTGGGTTAACATTGAGACCCCTTGGTCTAGCCCAGTAATATGCCATATGCAAGATCCTTTTGGCCCTTCTGCATAGCTGGTTCGGATCCTTACTGCTTAGAAGTATTTTAATATCGTCTGCGTAGCAGATGGGTTCAAATCCCTCCTCAGTCAGCATCCGTTATTGTTGTTGTAGCCACGTTTTCATGTCGAGGTGGCGATCCTCGTCAAGATCCTGTAGGTGAGCAAGCTCGTTTCAGTCCAACCATCGAAGGATAGGGGTATATTAATTTTGTCATTCAACACATCGCAATATTCATTTCCGACCCTATAAAGAATATATATTCTTGGTCTCCGTAAAAGTCTAAGGAGGGCTATCTTATCAAATTGTTTTTTTATACCCACCACCGTACGATAGGGGGTATATCCATTTAGTCATTCCGTTTGCAACACATCGAAATATCAATTTCGGACCCTAGAAAGTTTTTATATTTCGTATCGTCATAAAATTCTAAGACGATTTAACGATGTCCGTGTGTCGGTCCGTCCGTCTGTTGTAATCAATCTACAGGCTTCAAAAACTGAGATTTTGAGCTGAAATTTGGCACGGATACGTCTTTTTGATGCACGCTGGTTAAGTTCTTGAACGGGCCAAATCGGACCATATTTGGATATAGCTGCTATATATACCCATTTTCCGATAAAGGGTCTAATGCCCATAAAAACTTTATTTTTTCATCCGATTTTGCTGAAATTTTATACAGTGAGTAGTTTTAGGCCTACCAATATCTGACCCAAATATGGTTCAGATCAAACTATATTTGGATATAGCTGCCATATAGACCGATCTCCCGATAAGGGGTCTGAAACCCATAAAAGCTTTGTTTTTTATCTGATTTCGCTGAAATTTGAAACAGTGAGTAGTTTTAGGCCTACCAACATCTGATCCAAATATGGTTCAGATCGGCCTATATTTAGATATAGCTGCCATATAGACCGATCTGCCTCTAAAGGGTCTGAAGACCATAAAAACTTTATTTTTGAACCGATTTCGCTAAAATTTGAAACAGTATGTAGTTTTAGGCCTACCAACATCTGATCCAAATATGGTTCAGATCGAACTATATTTGGATATAGCTGCCATATAGACCGATCTCCCGATAAAGGGTCTGAAACCCATAAAAACTTTATTTTTGAACCGATTTCGCTAAAATTTGAAACAGTGAGTAGTTTTAGGCCTACCAACATCTGATCCAAATATGGTTCAGATCGAACTATCTTTAGATATAGCTGGCATATAGACCGATCTCCCGATAAAGGGTCTGAAACCCATAAAAACTTTATTTTTTAACCGATTTCGCTGAAATTTGAAACAGTGAGTAGTTTTAGGCATACCAATATCTGATCCAAATATGGTTCAGATCGAACTATATTTAGATATAGCTGTCATATAGACCGATATGCCGATTAAGGGTCTGAATCTCATAAAAGCTTTATTTTTTAACCGATTTTGCTAAAATTTGAAACAGTGGGTAGTTCTAGGGTACCGGCCATCCGACCCAAATATCGTAAAAATAGGACTGTGTTTACAAAAATCAATAGTGACTCATATTTATTAGACCACTCAATGTACGTGCCGAATTTGGGTGCATAAGATATCCAATTTTCATCGGATTGTGACGAAAAGGGGTTTAATATATACCCGAGGTGGTGGGTATCCAAAGTTTGGCCCGGCCGAACTTAATGCCTTTTTACTTGTTTTGATTACAAAATTCCTATTAGAAACAAAGGTGTGGAGTCTGTTCAATGGATTTTAAATCAGGCGGTCCTGTTAAACCCATTTCCATAGAGGATAAAATTTTCAGAAAAATAGACAAATGTTCCATGTTCTTTCTGAAATGTTTGAGCTTAAACAAAATAAATTATCTTGTCCTCAGCTAAACCTGCTGATCTTCGAATGCTACAACGAGAGCTTTTGCAGCTGCCAATGTAAAGCATATTGTTCTCCCAACAAAACACATGCATCTGCGGCGACTGTCGCCCCAAACTTTGTTCGGGGCTGTTCGTTACACCCAGCAGCATGTCGCAGTCAGTCTAAGCCGAACACTCGTCTCAACAACTACCTCTTCGAATTCGGGGAAAAAGAAGTCGGTAAAATCGTTGTCTACCACACCACCTCACTGAGTCACACATAGTCGTCGATGGTGATCGCGGGCATTTTATGCATTTTTTGATTTCTTGACAATTCCCGTCTACTTGGCTATTTTTCAGATACTACCGTGGAGTGCGAAAAAAATGTTTAAATGATTAAATAAAAGAGCCAATATTTTTAAGTGCGTGTTGTTGGTGTCTTAAGTGTGCGAATGAAATAAATTGAAAAACACACACACACACACAAATCAAAGTGAATAATAAAATCATTGTACCATAGGGAAGCTCCCAATTTATCTGTTAATTTATTTTCTTTGTGTGTGGACATAAGACCATCACTAATTGGTTGCATAAATGGAGTTTTACTAAAATCAAACCTAAAAAAAGAAGAAATTAAAAAAAAACCAAAATAATAATGAAAACAAAAAACCACAAAGTGCAGCATAAGAGTCTGCATTGTTATTTTCAATCGACTTAAAAAACATATTTTTTTAAGCGGGTAACTTTCGTAGAAAAACATTTCTGGTTTTAATAACCAAAGCGATTGTTGCCCATACTTAAAGAAACCCAAATGCTAAAAATTGCATAAAAAAGGCGTAAATTGAGTGAAATTTTTTAACATTTTTATGTCAAAAGCTACACAAAAAAATCGTCTGTCCGTCTGTCACTCCCTCCAACTGGCTCGTATATATGGACAGTGTGGCCTAATCCATTTAGCCAACCACTCACATTCATGTCTGGCCATTTTGCCTTTGGGGTGTGTTGGCTGCTTGTTTGGGACTGTGCATTGCATTGCTGCCCCACATGACGTTGCATTGAATACACTTCCGTGTTTTTCCTCAGTTTTTTTTTCTTCCTTTTTGGCTTTGCCCAAAAACCCAAAATGCGTGAGGAACTAAAATGTGTATGAATAAAATTTTATTCACAAACTCGCTTCATAATTTCAATTTATTAAACAATGAATTCAACACATATTCGCCCATAACATTTTGCGTGCTTTGCATTATAAACCTCATGGCACATTATGCGCTTGCAAGCAGCGCAGCATTGCAACGTACTATTAATGCAGTGAGGGATTTATGGGTTTATGAGTGGTGAATGACTTGTAGTGAAATGTAAGGCATAGGCATTCATTGACACTTTAAATAGGTCTATTAGAATAATTTTGAAATACAAGTAAGAACGTGCTAAGTTCGGCCGGGCCGATCTATGGTGGAGGGTATATCCACCACCATGGATCGCATTTGTCGAGTTCTTTGCGCACCATCTCTTTTTAGGCAAACAAAGAATAATGGGAAAGAATTCTTATTCTTATTATTATGTTAATTTGAATAATTTGAAGAACAAGGCTACCTACGCTTTCTTTGTAGATTTCTCATCTGCTTTCGATCTGATCCCCAGAAACAGCTTATTTTATAAATTGTCAAGCTATGGACTCTCTACGAAGATTGTGCGGATATTGCAACTATTGTATGAAAATACTACGAGTAAAATCTGGGACGGAAATGCATTCTCAGATTACTTTTCGGTGGAAACAGGAGTGAAGCAGGGTTGTACACTCAGCCCAGTACTGTTTTCTTTATATGTTAATGACTTACCCGATTCTTTACCAGGAGGTGTGAACGTAGCAGATACTAACATTAAAGTTCTTTTGTATGCAGACGACATTGTCATTCTGTCTGAAACTGCAGAAGGGTTACAAGATATGATTAACGTTCTTGAGGAGTATTGTTTGACATGGAGTCTGAAGGTAAACCTTGCCAAATCTAAGATACTTATTTTCCGGAAGGGCACAAGAGTCGCTAGAAACTTGAATTGGCGGTTTGGGAATCAGAATATCGAAATTGTGAATAGTTACACTTACCTTGGTGTCGAATTAAGTTACAACTTATCTTTTAGAAAACATCTTCAGAACAAGCTCACTGCGTCTAAAATGGCGATAAATTCTACTTGGTCAAGATATATTAATCACCCAAAAATATCGAAGGCTAATAAACTTAAAATTTTTGAATCGTGTTCAAAGTCTATAATGTGTTATGCCGCAGAAATTTGGGGATGTGTAAGATATGAGGACGTGGAGAAATTGTTTAGATTCTTTATTAAGAAAATGTTATATCTGCCTAACAATACGCCTAACTACATGTTATATCTGGAAACTGGATTCAATTCACTTTTCTGTTCTACATTGAAGACACATTTTTGCTACATTGACAGAGTACTCCAACTAGACTGTCGACGATTACCACGTATTCTTGCGCTGAAGATCATAGAACTGAATATGTCTTGGGCAGAAGAATGGTCCAATATATGCCAATCTCTACAATTTTCTTTGCACTACAACGCGACACATTTACCCTCGTACTGGAAAGAAGTTATAGAAATACTTAAATCAAAGGAGAGATTAGATTTTGAGGTTAGGGCAAAAGGCTCACAGTTCCATGACCTTTACCCACAGCTTGAATACACCAGGATACCGGAACTCACTGCGAACTTATCTTCACGTGCTACAAGTATCATTGTAAAGGCTAGAGGCGGGTTACTTAATTTAAATGCTAGATCTTTCAGAGACAATACCGATGGCGTTTGCTCAATTTGTAACACAGACGAAACCGAGAACACCTTCCACTTTATCGGCTCGTGCCCAATATACACAAATCTCAGAATTATTTACTTTAATAAGCCCACACTTAATGTAAACGAAGTAATAAGCATATTGAATGGCACGAATTTTTTATCTCTATACAAATATTTAGAAAATTGTATTAAATATAGAAACTTTATACAAAATGAATTTAACTTTTAAAATAGCACTTTCTCTCTTTTATAGTCTCCAATATGTAAACAACTTTATATAACATAGATTAACATACTATAATCAGCCAACCTTTGGTAATATCAATGAATTATATGGCTAACAGCATTCTTGCTATGCCAGCTTTATAGATTTACAACAACACTGAATTTCAAACCTCTATCATTGTGTACTCAAAAATCTATTAATAAATAATAATAATAAGAATTCTTATGCTATTGGAGATATATCAAGTTATAGTCCGATTAGTTGCAATTTTTGCCCATGAACATTCCACTAAGGAACAGGGGCAAACTTCTCACATATCAATGAGTGCAGTCCGATTCAAGTTTAAGCTCAATGATAAGGGGCCTCCCTTTTATACCCGAGTCCGAACGGCGTGCCGTTGACACCTCTTTGGAGAGAAGTTTTACATGGCATAGTACCTCACAAATGTTGCCAGCATTAGGAGGGGAAAACCACAGCTGAACATTTTTTTCTGATGGTCTCGCCAGGATTCGAACCCAAGCGTTCAGCGTCATAGGCGGACATGCTAACCTCTGTGCTACGGTGGCCTCCGATTCGTACCATAAGTAAATTGAATGTTGAAGGCCACTGTAGAAGTCATTGACTAATATTTCAGTCCATTCGGATAAGCATTGCGCCTTGTATGGGCTGAAGAAGCATGTTCGGGAGATCGGTTTATATGGGAGCTGTATCAGGCTATAGGTCGATTAAGACCATATTGGACACGTATGTTGAAGGCCGTTGTACAAAATTTCAGCCAAATCGGATAAGAATAGCGCCCTCTCGAGGCTTTAGAAGTCAAGATCCCACATCGGTTTATATGGCATGAACCGATTTGGCCCATTTACAATCCCAACAGACCTACACTAATAAGAAGTATTTGTGCATCGGTTTCATCGGTTAATAAGGCAGCTATATCAGATTAACTATCAATATGAACCATATTTATCGCTGTTGTTGCAAATCATAACAAAATACTTCATGCTAAATTTCAGCTAAAACGGATAAGAATTGCGCCATCTAGTGGTTGACAGCTATATCTGTTTATACATCGATTTGATCCATATTTGGCACAGTTGTTGAAAGTCATAACAAACAACTTTATGCGAAATTTCAGCCAAATCGGATGAGAGTTGTGCCCTTTATGGGCTCAAGATGTCAAGATCCAAGATCGGTTTACAAAACAGCTATATCAGGCTATAGACCGATTTCAACCATATTTGGCACAGTTGTTGAAAGTCATATCAAACAACTTCATGCAAAATTTCAGCCCAATCGGATGAGAATTGCGCCCTCTATTGGCTCAAGAAATCTAGATCCCAGATCGATATATATGGCATCTATATCTGGTTATACACCGATTTGATCCATATTTAACACAGTTGTTGGAAGTCGTAACAGAACACTTCATGCAAAGTTTCAGCCAAATGGGATAAGAATAGCGACCTCTAGTGGCTCAAGAAGTCAAGACCCAAGATCGGTTTATATGGCAGCTATACCTGGTTATACACCGATTTGATCCATACTTGGCACAGTTGTTGGAAGCCATAACAAACAGCTTCATGCTAAATTTTAGCCAAATCAGATAAGAACTGCGCCCTCTATTGGTTCAAGAAGTCAAGATCCAAAATTGGTTTATTTGACAGCTATATCTGGTTATAAACCGATTTCAACCATACATGGCAAAGTTATTGGAAGTCATAACAAACAACTTCATGCAAAATTTCAGCCAAATCGGATGAGAATTGCGCCTCCTATTGGCTCAAGAAGTCAAGATCCAAGATCGGTTTACAAAACAGCTATATCAGGCTATAGACCAATTTCAACCATATTTGGCAAAGTTATTGGAAGTCATAACAGAACACTTCATACAAAATTTTAGCCCAATCGGATGAGAATTGCGCCCTCTAGGGGCTCAAGAAGTCAAGATCCAAAATTGGTTTATTTGACAGCTATATCTGGTTATACACCGATTTGATCCATACTTGGCACATTTGTTGGAAGTCATAACAAAAAACTTCATGCGAAATTTCAGCCAAATCGGATAAGAATAGCCACCTTTAGTGGCTCAAGAAGTCAAGATCCCACATCGGTTTATATGACAGCTATATCAGGTTATCTATCGATTTGAACAATATTTATCGCAGTTGTTGGAAGTCGTAACAGAACACTTCATGCAAATTTTCAGCCAAATGGGATGAGAATTGCGCCCTCTAGAGGCTCAAGAAGTCAGGATCCAAGATCGGTTTATATGGCAGCTATATCAGGCTATAGACCGATTTAAACCATATTTGGCAAAGCTATTGGAAGTCATAACAGAAAACTTCATGCAAAATTTCAGCCAAATCGGATAAGAATAGCGACCTCTAGTGGCTCAAGAAGTCAAGATCCCAGATCGGTTTATATTGCAGCTATATCAGGTTATGGACCGATTTGAACCGTACTTCATGCATTTGTTGGATATCATAACAAACAACTTCATGCGAAATTTCAGCCAAATCGGATATGAATAGCGACATCTAGTGGCTCAAGAAGTCAAGACCTCAGATAGGTTTATACGATAGCTATATCAAAACATGGACCGATTTTGCCTATTTAAAATCCCAACCGACCTCCACTAACAAGAAGTATTTGTGCACAATTTCAACCGGCCGACTTTACTCCTTCGAAAGTTAGCGTGCTTTCGAAAGACAGGCGGACGGACGGACATGGCTAGATCGACTTCAAATGTCATGACGATCAGGAATATATATACTTTATGGGGTCTCAGACGAATATTTCGAGTAGTTACAAACAGAATGACGAAATTAGTATACCCCCATCCTATGGTGGAGGGTATAAAATTTGCATTTAATAGGGTTATAATTTACCCTCATGAAGAATAGCATTTCCTCTACATATGAGTGCGTTTTTTTTTCTTTCTCCCCCACACATAAATGAACATAAAAGGGGAAAATTGGCTATCATAAAAAGGCAAAGCGGCAAATGTGAGTGTGTTTTTTTTTCAAAAATATGCCTATAAATTCCCATAGTTGATGAGGAAATAGTTTATTAACTATTTCCAAACCACCATATTCAGTAACACACGTACACTACGTAGTAGTTTGCCAACTTTTTTGTTTGAAATTTTTGCTCATAGTAAAGTGAATTTATTTATTTTGTTTATTTTTGTGATTATTTTGAACAGCAATACATATGACACCGCTGTCTGTGGTGTCACTATTGGAATTATTAATTAATCGATTTGTATTTGTTTCTTGTGTCTTGTGTCTCTCTCGTAAACTTCCATCGAATTTGTGCATAACCACCGCAAGAAGACTAAGCCAAACGCTCTAGCGTTAGTTTTTTTCTATATAAACCAAACAAACAAAAGCGAAAAAATTGCAAAAAGAAGCTAAAATACACAAAACATATAAACCTAAAATATTTGCAATAAATTGAAGAAATAAACAGTGTTTTGAACCCTGTTTTTGTGTTTTTGCTCACTCTCGGCATAGTTGTGAATATTTAATTTAGCATTATGTTGAAACGCTTGGCCTCCTCTTCATTGTATGCTTCAGCGTCAAGAAAAACGCTTCTTGAAATCGCTTTGACGTTGTGCTTGTTTTTGCTGTTGATGGACTCTACATGGGCGGTGGGCTTTGGACGTTGTCCCAAATATCCTTCAATGCCAAAATTTAATATGAGCAGGGTAAGTATGAAAGACAATTATGAGAAAGTAAGTTTAAGTATTTACACCCTACATCACCATAGTGGTACAGGGTATTATAACGTAGTGCATTTTTTTGTAACACCCAAAAGGAAGAGAGTTAGACCCATTGATAAGCATACCGATCGACTCAGAATCACTTTCTGATTCGAGTTAGCTATGTCCGTCTGAAGTGATGCCAAGCGTACTACAAAAGGATAAGACAAGTAAAAGCGTTCTAAGTTTGGCCGGGCTGAATCTTATATACCCTCCACCATGGATCGCATTGGTCGAGCTCTTGCCACGGTATCACTTTTTAGGCAAACAATGATAAAAGAAAAGAATTGCTATATTATTGAAACAATATCAAGTTATGGTTCGTTTCGGACCATAATTGAACTGAATATTGGAGAACATAGTAGAAGTCATTGTGTAAAATTTCAGCCAAATCTAGTAAGAATTGCGCACTTTAGGGACTGAAGAAGTCAAATATGGAGATCGGTTTATAGGGGAGTTGTATTAGGCTATAAACCGATTCATGCCATACGTATGTTAAAGGTCATGGGAGAAGCCGGAATTTCAGCCAAATAGGATAATAATTGCGCCCTCTAGTGGCTCAAGAAGTCAAGATCCCATATCGGTTTATATGGCAGCTATATCAGGTTATGGACTGATTTGAACTATTCTTAGCACAGTTATTGAAAGTTACAACAAAACACCTCATGCAAAATTTCAGCTTAATCGTATAAAAATTGCGCCCTCTAGTGGCTCAAGTAGTCAAGACAAATCGGCTTATGTGGCAGCTATATCAGGTTATGGACCGATTTGAACCATTCTTAATACAGTTGTTGAAAGTCATAACAAAACACCTCATGCAAAATTTCAGCCAAGTCGGATAGGTATTGCGCCCTCTAGAGGCTCAAGAAGTCAAGACCCCAGATCGATTTATTTGGCAGCTATATCAGGTTATGGACCGATTTGAACTAGTCTTGGCACAGTTATTGGAAGTCTTAACAAAACACCTCATGCAAAATTTCAGCCAAATCGGATAGGAATTGCGCCCTCTAGAGGCTCAAGAAGTCAAGACCCCAGATCGGTTTATATGACAGCTATATTAGGTTATAGACCGATTTCAATCATACTTAGCACAGTTATTGGAAGTCATTATAAAACACTTCATGCAAAATTTCAGCCAAATCGGATAAGAATTGCGCCATCTAGATGCTCAAGAAGTCAAGACCCCAGATCGGTTTATATGACAGCTATATTAGATTATAGACCGATTTCAACCATACTTATCACAGTTATTGGAAGTCATAATAAAACACCTCATGCAAAATTTCAGCCAAATCGGATAAGAATTGCGCCCTCTAGAGGCTCAAGAAGTCAAGACCCCAGATGGGTTTATATGACAGCTATATCAGGTTATGAACCGATTTCAACCATACTAGGCACATTTATTGAAGGTCATAATAAAACACGTCGTGCAAAATTTCAGCTTAATCGGATAATAATTGCGCCCTCTAGTGGCTCAAGAAGTTAAGACCCCAGGTCGGTTATATGACAGCTATATCAGGTTATGGAAAGATTTGAACTATTTTTGGCACAGTTGTTGGAAGTCATAATAAAACACCAAAAATTTCAGCCAAATCTGATAAGAATTGTGCCCTCTAGCGGCTCAAGAAGTCAAGATCCCAGATCGGTTTATATGGCAGCTATATCAAAACGTTCACCGATATAGCCCATTTATAATGCCAACTGACCTACACTAATAGGAAGTATTTGTGCAAAATTTCAAGCGGCTAGATTTACTATTTCGAAAGTTAGCGTGTTTTCGACAGACAGGCGGACGGACGGACGGACAGATGGACATGGCTAGTTCGACTTAAAATGTCATGACGATCAAAAATATATATTTTTTTTATGGGGTCTTAGACGAATATTTCGAGGAGTTACAAACAGAATGACGAAATTAGTATACCCCCATCCTATGGTGGAGGGTATAAAAAAGTATAACATTTTGTAAAAAAAATAGTAAAGAAGCACTTATTTCGATTTTTTGATTTTGGAAATGTGCGTACAAAGTTTTAAGGAAAAAACGTGGTCTAGTGTTACAACTGTTCTTAAAATAAGTCAAAATTAAGATTTCATTGCAAAACTTTTTTGTTCTTCGCACGGCGATCGCCCAACGGTTGATTCTGCCAGTGCTGTTTTTATGTATAGGCAGTGACCTATACAACATGCGTCGTGCCATTCGTTTGGTTTGTCCGTTTGCGCTTTCTCTCTTTGGTCTGAAAATCTTATTGAGATTCCATTGCAGGATATTGTCCGGCTTTATCTTGCAATGGACAATATCCTGCCGTGTGAAGAACAAAACAGTTTTGCAAAAGATTTTTATGTAAAAAGCACTAAATCTAGTGCGAAAAGCGCCAAGTTGGCATCACTGTTCGTCTATCAGTCTGTCTGTGTGTGTTAATTTGTGTACAAACTACAGGTCGCAATTTTTTTGTTCGTTCGATTTGGACTAAAATGGCAATAATTTGGTCATTTGCTTAACAATTATCACGACATTTAGTAGGAGGGATTTTCTTATGACACCCAACAGTTCTGGCGAATTGCATGAAATCAATTCAGATTTAGATATAATCCCATATACTCGTACGTGGAAGCTATATTTAAATCTGAACCGATTTCTATGAAATTCACCTCTGTCACAGACAGCGAAAGTAATTTCTTTACAAATGTGTTGGACATGGGTGCGTATGTTTCATTTCGAGAATTATGCCGTACATCATACGCCACCTTGTTCACTCAGCTTATATTGTATAAAAATCAATTAGTGTTTGTTGGTTTGTTTGTTTGTCTGTTCCGTATAGACTCAAAAAAGGCTTAACCGATTTTCTTGAAATTGCATAATGATCCTGGGGTAAAAAAAGGGAACTAAATTTTTTGATATCTTAAGGAAGGGGGGGGGGCTCCCCTTACCCTAATTTTCAGAAACGCCAGATGAGATGGGTGGTGCGATTTAAGCGAAATTTTGTATGCTAAAAAACCTAACCTAACCTAAAAACAAAAATTTGGTATCGAAATTTCGGATAGGGTATCCAGGACCCCACTTCCAAAAACCCACCAAATATATATATAGACCAATCACGACTATATGGGACTCAAAAGAAAGGTATTTGATAGTAAAATACGATCTATATCAAAATGTGGGATCAATTATTTGGGGGACCATGCCAGCCTCCAAAACACCTCTAAATCAGACATATTTATCGACCATGGCAATATGGGACTCAAATTAAAGGTTTTTGAGAGTAGGATACGAATCTGATATCAAAATGTGGGACCAAGTGATTGGGGGCCGCCTCTCCACCAAAAACCACCCCAGAGAGGATAAGTTTACCGACCACAGCAATATGGGGCTCAAATGAAAGGTGTAGAACACGAATCTGATATCAACATTCTCCATAACAAAACCCAATTAGAACATATTTGCTGACCATTGCAATATGGGGCTTAAATAAAAGGAATTTTAGAGTAGAACACGAAGTCACTCAGTGGACGACCCCTTTCCCCAAAACACCACCCGAAATTGGACATTTTTGCCGACTATGCAAATATGGGTCTTAAATGAAAGATATTTGGGAGTACAGCTAGAATTATGATTAAAGAGCGTCTCGAAAAAATAAAATTTGGTGGCAAAAATTTCACAAAACAGTACCGAAAGTGGGAAAAATTATACGTTTAGTACCACAATTGGTACTTTTTGGTACCTTGTTTGTTGCATAGGGCGAACGGGTAGAGCTAGAACTTCGAAATGTATCTTAAATGATTGTTGTTCAGAAATAAAGTAGGTAGATAGAAACAAGTAAAAGCGTGCTAAGTTCGGCCGGCCGAATCTTATAAACCCTCCAGCATTGATCACATTTCTCAAGTTCTTTCCCAGTATCTCTTTTTAGACAAACAAAGCAATAAAGGAAAGAATTGCTATGTTAATTGAATTGAGTATTGGAGACCACAGTAGAAGTCTTTGTGTAAAATTTCATTGAAATCGAATAGGAATTGGACCTTTTAGGGACTGAAAAAGTAAAATAGGGAGATTGGTTTATAGCGAAGCTGTATCAGGCTAAAGACCGATTCAGATTATATTTGACACGTATATTGAACGTCATGGGACCATATCAGCCAAATCGGATAATAATTGAGCCCTCTTGAGGCCCAAGAAGTCAAGATCCCAGATTGGTTTATATGGCAGCTATATCAGGTTATGGACCGATTTGATCCATATTTGGCACAGTTGTTGGAAGTCATAACAAAACACCGCATGCAAATTTTCTGCCAAATCGGATAGGAATTGCACCCTCTAGTGGGTTAAGAAGTTAAGATCCAAGATCGGTTTATATGACAGCTATATCAGGTTATACACCGATTTGATCCACATTTGGCACATTTGTTGAAAATCATAACACACAACTTCATGCGAAATTTCAGCCAAATTGAATAAGAATAGCGACCTCTAGTGGCTCAAGAAGTCAAGATCCCAGATCGATATATATGGCAGCTATATCAAGTTATAGAGCGATTTCAACCATACTTGGCAAAGTTATTGAAAGTCATAACAGAACACTTCATGCAAAATTCCAGCCAAATCGGATAAGAATAGCGACCTCTAGTGGCTCAAGAAGTTAAGTTTTAAGATCGGTTTATGTGGCAGCTATATCAGGTTATAGACCTATTTCAACCATATTTAACACAGTTATTGGAAGTCATAGCGGAACAAGTCGTATAAAATTTCATTGCAATCGGATAAGAATTGCGCCCTCTAGAGGCTCAAGAAGTCAAGATCCCAGATCAGTTTATATGACAGCTATATCAAAACATGGACCGATATGACCCATTTACAATCTCAACCGACCTACACTTATAAGAAGTATTTGTGCCAAATTTCAAGCATTTATGGGCTTCACACCCTTTATCGGGAGATCGGTCTATATGGCAGCTATGACTAAATATAGTCCGATCTGAACCATATTTGGGTCAGATGTCGGGTGGTTTAAATTAATCTACGATTTCAAATGTCAGCGAAATCGGGTAATAAATTAAGCTTTTATGGGCTCCACACCCTTTATCGGGAGATCGGTCTATATGGCAGCTATGACTAAATATAGTCCGATCTGAACCATATTTGGGTCAGATGTCGAGAGGCCTAAAAATACTCACTGTTTCAAATTTCAGCAAATCAGATGAAAAACAAAGCATTTATGGGCATTAGACTCGTTATCGGAAAATCGGTCCATATAGCAGCTATATCCAAATATGGCCCGAATTGGCCCGTTCACGAACTTAACCAGAGTGCATCAAAAATACATATCTGTGCCAAATTTCAGCTCAATATTTTAATTTTTGAAGCCTGTAGAGTGATTACAACAGACGGACGGACAGACGGATTGATGGATAGACGGACAGACACACTTTGAAGGGTTGGAAATTGATTTTTCGATGCGTTGCAAACGCAATGACTAAATGAATATACCCCCTATCCTACGGTGGTGGGTATAAAGAAAATTGAGGTATTTTTACCAATTTCAATGTAACAAGAATTTTGGCAATTTTCAATTTTGAAAAAATGTGAGGTGGCCCCTCCCCCCCCCCTCCAAAATAAAATCCTGGCTACGTCCCTGATGGGTGCTATATCAGGTTATAGACTGATTTGGACCGTATTTGGCACAGTTGTTGGAAGTCTTAATAGGACACCCCATGCAAAATTTCAGTCAACTCGGAATTGCGGCTTGTAAGGACTAAAGAAGTCAAAACGGGAGTTCGGTTTATATGGAAGCAATACCAGGTTATAGACCGATTTAGGCCGTACTTCGCACAGTTGTTGGAAGATACAATAGAACACTATCTGGACCGATTAGGCCCATTTGCAATCCCCAATGACCTATATCAATAAGAAGTATCTGTGCAAGATTCCAAGCGGTAAGCTTTACGCCTTCGACTGCTATCTTGATTTCGACAGACGGACAAGGCTAGATCGTCTCAGAGTGTTGAGACGATCCAGAATATATGTATATACTTTAAGGGGTCTTATATCCAAATTTCAAGGTGATTACTTTACTTACTTTAATTGTTCCACTAGCCGAACGTGGAATAGCCTTCCAAGCGCCTAGATCTTCTGCGCTCATTTCAAAAATCTCTGACACCAAGTTTCGAGGTGTCTCCCACCACTTTATCTTTCCATCCGGCTTTTGGTCTTCCCGGTTTGCGGGTACCACCGTGTTTGCCTTCAAAAGACTTCTTTGCTGGAGCTTCTTCATCCATTCTGACAACATGACTTAGGCAACGCAGCCGTTGTATTTCGATGCGTGTAACTATGCTATTGTCGTCATACAGCTCGTAGTTCAAACGTCGCCTATATTCTCCATTAACGCAAACTGGTGCATATATTTTACGAAGAATCTTTTTCTCGAAAACTCCAAGCACTGCCTCATCTGCTTTAACAAGTACCCATGCTTCAGAACCATATAACATCACGGGTATTTCAAGGTGATACAAACGGAATATTGAGATTAGTATACCCCCATATTTTTGAGTCATCTTCCGGAGTTGTTGTTGAGCTTTTACTATTCTAACACACTTTCTGTATGACGAGTATTTCGACCTCGTATGTCTGTAGCACTTATCCGTAGTATTGGAGCTGCCAATCCCTGTAGGTAGGATTCCACCTTACATTTAAAAGCCATTTTCAAAATGAGCAGCTAAAACAATTCATTTCTCAATGCGCTTTAAAAGGGCATTGTGTTCTTAAATTGGCATCTCGCAAAATCTTCTTGGAACATTAAAGTTGTAATTCTAGTTTTGACAATTGGCAGTCTTTTTTGTGTTGTAAGCAAAATGATTGGCTATAATGTGATTTTGTAAAAAACACTGCGAAATGTTTCGAAGGCAAAGAAAACTGGTTTGAAAACACCAATTAAGAAACATGCAAGAAAAATCTTGGTTTCTGTTCTTGTATCATACATACATACATATGTATGTAGCTTTGTATTGACAATGAACTGGGTGAATGGGCCATTCAGCAGTTATTAAATACACCTGGCAATCAATGTGGTTACCAAAAAGGTCAAACAATGAAAGAACATGAGAGGAAGGAAGATGAGAATGAGTTTTTGTAATAATTTTAGATTTTATTTGTTAAAAGAGCAAAGGGTTTAATTAGATATAAACATTTATGTTATTTATTTTAAATTTTATTATGAATAAAAAATTTTTATGATTAAATCAATTTATAAAACTGTTTAGTTGGTCCGAGTCAATTACACAATTTTTGTTTGTTTGTTTTTTTTTTTAACATAAATAAGAGGTTTCTTACCCTATTTAAGTTTATTTTGAATATATTGTTACCCATTTTTTGAGTTAATGTTGACTTATAGTATTGCCTTACTTTGATCAACTTTCACATAATTAGCATTCTGAATGCATTTTGTTTGTATTTCTTTTGGTTAGCTGAACAAACAAAAACGCAATAATTCCGAGAAAATAAATGCAGTTGCCAGTGTAACCCATTAACCATTGTCCATTATTCAATGACCAATATGGAGAATATGGGGCAAAGTCAAAAAATCAACACGATAACAAGAACAACAACTCAATGAGTTCAAACAACAATGGAGCTTACTCGAGTCTAGCACTGCAATTGTTGTTGCTCTTGTTTTAATGGGCATAAATTATGGTGTGACTAAAGTCAAACACTCGACTTGCATCAATTGAAAAAAAAAACAAGCATCTCATATTGCCAGACAGTTACTAACAAATGAATGTATTGCATAGAATAGAGAAGTAAACTCACTCTTACTTTTTGTTATACCCATTATGGTTTCTCTCACACCCCCACCCCCCAAGTGGTGTACGTAAATTAAAGAATCTTATATTGCCAAACAGTTACTGCGTAGAGCATGTTAGTATAAAGCAGTCAATTCACTGTCACTTTTTGTAATCCCCATCAATCATTTGCTCACATTCTTCTTTTCATTAAGTGACGTTCGTAAATTGAAGAATTGCATGCCACATTGTCATGCTGTAACTAACAAACGAGAGCGTAAAGCAGATTAGAGAAGTAAACTCACTCTCACATTTGATAATCTCAGTCAATCTCTTGCCCACACTCCCCCTTTTAAAAAGTGGTCTTTGATCTTTAACACAGAATCATGCATGCACCAATACAATTACCCCTTGTTAATTAAAGTTTGTAATTGAGATGCTTGTTGTTATTCTATGTCGTTATCTTGCTGATCATGTTTAAGATAATCACATGTAAGCGATGATAGCTTAAATCAGTTTAGTTTGCTATAAACGAATATAAACTGTCCTTTAAATTTAATTTTAAATTAATTTATTAGCCCTAAGGTGAATTTTATGAGCATCACCATCGATGTTTGAATCAATGATGGGTATTTTCTATAGTGACTGTAAGGCTCTTCACAGTGGGTTAAATTTTTTTCAAGAATTCATATAGCTAACTATGTACACAGAAAAAATATTCAGATAATTTTTTTAATTAAAAAAAAAAAATTGAAAATAAAAATGTTTTCAATTAAAAACTGAATTTAATCAATAATTTTTTTAATTAAATCCGGATTTTTTTCGATTACCATGGTGATTGAAATTTTGGCAATTTTCAATTAAAAAATTTATTGATTCAATAATTTTTTTTATTGAATCAGAACTTTTTCCAACTACGATCGTTATTGAAATTAAATTAAAAAATTAATTGATTCCACCATTTTGTTAATTGAATCTAATCTTATATTTCAATTACGATCATGATTGCAAAAAAATAAATTTATTCAATATTTTTTTTAATTGAATCTTTAAAAATTTTATATATAAAATGTGATTGAAAATTTAATCTTTACCAATTAAACAATAACAGACTAGACCACAATTTTTTTTTTGTCATTTAATTCGTTTGTCAATTGATTCCAAAACAGCTGATTTTATAGAGGGAAAATAGCTGTTCTCAATGAACGCAAACGAATCTAGTAACAAAAAGAAAAAAAAAAATGTTAGTGGTCTAGGCAATAAGTTCTTTTAATCATGTTTTAATGGAATAGAATATTATGACAGTCCGTTTTTGAGTTTTCTTCCCGAATGCATGTAATTCATAAAGTTACTGCCTCGCTACTCTTTTTTTATAGTTTCAAATACAATATTTTCCGTTTCATTTTTGGAAAACCCCCAGGAGGTGTTTTGTTTCTAAGGTGTGATCATGTGCCCAAACATAAATCTCAAAATCATGTTACAGGAGTTTACATATGTGAACCATGTTTCATCGAAATCAAGGATTCACCTTATACAGCGCGTTAAAATTTCAGGGAAATCGGATAAAAAATAAAGCATTTATGGGCATTAGACCCTTTATCGGCAGATCGGTCTATATATCAGCTTTATCCAAATATGGTCCGATTTGACCCGTTCAAGAACTTAACCAGCGTTCATCAAAAATACGTATCTGTGCTAAATTTCAGCTCAATCTCTCAAATTTTGAAGGTTGTAGAGTGATTACAACAGTTTTACGACGATCCGGCAGATCGGTCTTTTACGACGATCCGAAATATATATACATTGTAGGGTCGTAAATGGATAATTCGATGTGTTGCAAACGGAGTGACTAAATGAATATACCCCCTTTCCTATGGTGGTGCGTATAAAAATGCGAAAATCGAACATACGTAACTTACGAAATTTATTTTTTGGGTATCAAAAGTTTGTCGCTGAACTTAACGCTAACTTTTACTTGTTTTTTCAAAACTTCTATCTCCTTCAAGATTATTTAATTTACTTGCTACCCCACTTAGGGCCCCCCACGTACAGTGAAAGTTGCGCTCGCTAGCAAGTAGCTCCATTTCGTAAAATTATTCTGCTACATGTTAACGCTCTCGTAATCTGTTCTTCTGCAATTATTATTGCACGTGAATCGTGGCCCTTAAAGGAGCGTCGTTCGTTCGTTTGCATGAAAAAACAGCCGATTATAAGTGTCGGGTACTTAAAAAGATGCCAACAAGTGAAAGAGAGAGAGAGAGAAAGAGAGCTTAAGTTTGACAATGCGATATTCAATTATATATCAATTGGCGAACAAAAACCTTTAAAATTCGAATAGTAATTTTGTTAGTTTATTTTTAATTATTTTAATAAAACTCCATCCCATTGTGCAGCAATGGTGTTCATGATTTTCTCTTTGTTGTTCATAATGACTTTGAACTATATTTTTGTGCAGATTCACTTCATACCTAAACTGGTTGGAGAGGGGCTAGCCCAGCCTTTGTGTGTATGCTTGTGAGTGTGTGTGTGCGTGTGTGTTAGTTTTGTTGGCGGCAAAGGTATTTTTAATGATAATGAAGATTATGATGCTGCTGGCATGCGGCCACCAATCTTTAGCCACAGCGGTAAATGGTAATGAAGATCTCCCCCTCGTCGTTGTTAATGATCAAGTGACGATGACAATATAAACATAGACCGGCATTTGTAGGTTTTCAAATCATCATCGCTGTCAAATTAAATGTAAACGACCTTAGCATTTAAACAAAAACACAAAAAGAGAGACCCTCCCCCAAAAAAGCTTGAGGTTAAATGATCTCAAAGAATTAAGTTATTAAGCGAAACGAAATGAAATCACTGGCCACTCAAAATGTTTGCTGGGCTATAATAGAGTAGCGTTAGTTATGGTTTTTATCGATTCATTCATTTATATACTGACTTGAGCTACTAACTGATGGAATAGCTGTTACTACCAATTAATTGATTTGTTGTTATTGTTTATTTTTTCTGTTTATGTTTCAGGTTCTGGGTCAATGGTATGAGGTTGAACGTTCATTTTATTTGCCAGAAATAGCCTCGGGCTGTACCACTTTGGAGTTCCAGCCATTACATCGAGAAGAACTCTCAAAATTCAACAACTTCAAATTGGAAGTGGCCATCAAGACCATAAATCGCATGTAAGTGGTCTCTGTGAAGAATGTCTGGTGTTTAATGGAAATATACTGTGTTTGAATTTTTTTTCTTGTTTTCGTTTTTGCTTTCATTTTTGTTTTAGTACTGGCAATCCTTCGGTAAATTTGGGCTATGCTACACCGGAAAATCGAAAGTCATCTATAATGGATTTTAAGGTAATTTTAGAGGCCAACAAATCTTTGTGATAATATGAACAACAACTAAATGGGTTCAAACAGCAATAGAGCTTACTTGAGTATAGCAGTGTAATTGTTGTTGCTCTTTGTTGTAATTGGCATAAATTATGGCGTGACTAAAAAATCAAACACTCAACGTTTGTTAGTAGAAGAGTAACTTTTCACATTACCAGAGATTGTTGCCAGTATTTACGGTTCCTTGTCCCTAAATTTCGTATCCTTTGTTCCCAAAATCCCCAATATTAGATAAATTTCCCCAAAAAACTTCTTTAAACAGTTTTGAGTGGAATTTTATAAAATTTAAATGCAATATTTTTTATACCCACCACCGTAGGATAGGGGGTATATTCATTTTGTAATTCTGTTTACAACACATCGAAATATGCATTTCCGACCCTATATTCTTGATCAGCGTAAAAATCTAAGACGATCTAGCCATGTCCGTCCGTATGTCTGTTGAAATCACCCTACAGTTTTTAAAATTAAAGATATTGAGCTGAAACTTTGCACAGATTCTTTTTTGTCCCTAAGCAAGTTAAGTTCGAAGATGGGCTATATCGGACTTTATCTTGATATAGCACCCATATAGACCGATCCGCCGATTTAGGGTCTTATGCCCACAAAAGCCACATTTATTACCCGATTTTACTGAAATTTGGGACAGTGAGTTGTATTAGACCCTTCGACATCCTTCTTCAATTTGGCCCAGTTTGGTCCAGATTTGAATATAGCTGCCATATAGAAAGATCTCTCGATTTAAGGTTTTGGGCCCATAAAAGGCGCACCGGTACAGTCAGGAAATAAATCATAATTGTGGGTGCTGGTACGGCCTTTCAGATATTTCACCCCAATGTGGATATCCGATTGGTGCTCTACTCTCAAATACCTTTATTTTGAGCCTAATATGGGCGGTAAATATGTACGATATGCAGATATCTATGGGGGTGAGATGGACCCCCATATATCAGATTCGTGCAAGTCGCAAATACCTTTCATTTGGACCCCTTATTATCATCATTGGTTTATACTTCCATTTGGCGGGCTTTGGAGGTGGGGCGGCCCCCCTAGATATCCTACCTACGAAATTTCTGTTTTTGAGTATTTATGAACAAACCATTGGATTGCCCAAAAAGTAATTGCGGATTTTTCATATAGTCGGCGTTGACAAATTTTTTCACAGCTTGTGACTTTGTAATTGCATTCTTTCTTCTGTCAGTTATCAGCTGTTACTTTTAGCTTGCTTTAGAAAAAAGTGTAAAAAAAGAATATTTGATTAAAGTTCATTCTAAGTTTTATTAAAAATGCATTTACTTTCTTTTAAAAAATCCGCAATTACTTTTTGGGCAACCCAATATATAATATTTATGTATGTGGTTTAGGGGGAGTTTATGAGGTGAGGCGTCCCTGAAACACTTGATATCAGATTTGAGCCCCTTTTTGCCATAATCCATAAATATGTCCAGTTTGGGTGGGGAGCCACTCACGCACTTAGCCCTAGAAAAAATATCAGCATTGTGCTTTACTCTCAATTTTTTTTATTTGAGCCCCAATTGTCATTGGTTTAGGAGGAGTTAAGGGGCCTCAAAATTATATATAAAATTCCCTCTGAAACATCCTTTCATTTGAGTACAATATATTCTCGGTCGTCCTGCATGACACATTGGAGTTGTAGAAAGTAGAAGGTCCGTCTCCCCAACGCTAAGACCCAAAAGACTATTTATTTGAGTTCTTTAATGTCGAGATCTACATGTCTGGCTGAACGGCAGTTCGTGACCCAGATACTTGAATCTTTTTATCAACATTAGATTCCAACTCTACTGTCATAGAACTTTCATTTATGTATATCAGATTCGTAGTCAACTCTCAAAGACCTTTTATACCCATTTTGTGACGCTAGACATGCCTGTTTTGACCTTGGACCAAATTCTTTTAACAGATGTGTACTCAAACACTCCAAACACCTTTCATTTGATACCCATATTGTCCCAATCGTTAAATATGTGCTGCTGTGGGGTTTTGGTGTGTGGGGCGCCTCAGACACCAAGGAATAGATTTTTATATTCGTACTCTACTCTTAAATACCTTTCATTTGATACCCATATTTCCCAAAGCGGTAAAAGTGTCCTATTGGGTGGTGTTTTTGGGGGTGGGGGACCCCCAAGAAAATTTAAAGGGAAATTTGTATAGCAAATTTGTACTCAACTCTTAAATACCTTTCATTTGATACCCATGTTGTTCCAGTTGGTAAACATGTCCGTTCGGGTGGGTTTTTAGAGTGGGCGTCCCGCCAGGTTATTTGACCCCAAATTTTATACCAATTTCGTGTTTTTGGGGTACCATGAGGTGGAATACAAAATTTCGCTTAAATCGGTGCTCCCATCTCCGAGAATTGGCGTTTTTGAGTATTGGTGTAAGGAGGAGGGCCCGCCTCCCCGTTGGATTTTTGAGTCTATACGGAACAGACAAACAAACAAACAAAGCGCAACAATTTAATTTTTATATAATAGATGTATTAATATAAATGTGTACTTAGTTTTCCAATTAATACTAGGACCTACAATTCCTCACAAAGCAGTACATCCAACATTACGGCACGGGTTATGGTTAACCCATCGCCATAATATTTCGTATTTAGCTTATTGGGATCAAAAGGAATTAAATGGGGGACATGTATGCGTTAAAAATAATACTTTGTGTTTTCGGAACACTCTAATGTACAGTTTACACAAAAATTATTAAGAAGACCAATTCAAATTATTAAAATTATCAAAATATATGAAAATTTTAAACCAAAAATGCATCTCCAAAAAAATCCTCAATTTTCGATTGAAATCCCCGCCAAATCCTTAAATTAAGCATCTCGTCCCTATTTTTGAAAAACACCAATTTGTGGAAAAATTCCTAATATGGGCAACACTGTTGCTCGACAGTAACTAACAAACGACTGCGTAGAGTAGAAGAGCAAACTTTCTCTCTTTTTTGATAATCCCCGCCAATGTCTTTTTCGCACTCCCGCATGAAGAATAAACTCTCTCTCTCTCACGTTTGATAGCCAATCTCTCTTTCGCACTCTCGCATTTAATAATGAACGTCAAGTTCGCGAATTAAAGAATAGCGTACCACATTGTCAAATTGTAACTAAAAAGCAAGCGGGTAAAATAGAGTAGGATAGTAAACTTACTCATTCACTCTCACTCTTGTTATTCCCTTCAATCTCTCGCTTACCCTTCCCCCTTTTAATAAGTGGTATTTGATCTTTAACAAACAACTAGGCATAGGCCTAACCACTTGTTTCTTAGATTTTCTTTTTTGCTTTCATTTTTAGTTATCGGTAATACATCGATGCATTTGAGCTATGCGACCTAACTATAACATGTTCCTTTTCTTCATCTTCTATTTTCAGTTCAATACACGCTTTCCAGATGTCATAGCCCGGCTGCTGCCAGGTTCAGGAAAATATCAAGTCCTCTATTCGGACTATGACAATTTTGCCATATTGTGGTCATGCGGTAGCCTTGGCTCTTTAGGCTACTCCGATCAAATTTGGGTATTTGGTCGTACACGTGATTTTCCCGTTGAAACGCGTGCAAAAATCTATGATGCCCTAAAGAAGTTGGGTCTGGAACCGGATCGTTTGGTGTTGAGCAAGAATAAAAACTGCCCCAAGACGCTGTAGAAAAGGCAGCTGCAAACAAATTACAAGTGTAGTTTAAACTTAAGGCCTCTCTATTTAAGATTCATTCATCAAAAATAGTATACACAACACAACATAGCCACATATAAAGCATATGTTTGTTTGTGTGTAGGCATAGTTATTATTTGTATTCTGTATTGTACTATATTCAATTTAGAATAGGTTACTGTGATACGCCTCTACCTGGACCATTTAATAAAAACAATTGCCAAAATTTGAAAAAAAAATTGCTTTTATTTTTAAAATAAGATGCGAATGTTTAATATGATCGCAAAAAGGATGGAAACTTTAAATTTGCTCTCATCGTAAGAAGAATAACTAGCAAGTAAAAACATGCTGAGTAGTCCTATGTGCCCCGTTATGACACCAAAAGCTATACTGACCTCGTTCTTACTTCCTTTCAGTAATCCCCTCGTCCTCTCACGATGCGGAACACCCCATAGGATTTTCGCCGTCCTTCCAACTGTTTCGCTGTTCCGAAGTGTTAAATGCGCGTTTATGGCCCACTCCCTTAACTCGGACCGCGTCGATCCGAAAGGCTTCGGGTTGACCAAGGTTATTAACGGCAGTCCTCTGGCCTTCACTGCCAAATCGTCTGCCCTTTCAATTCCCTTTACTCCGTTATAGCCCGACATCCAAACGATGCGGATTTTGCCATCCTCAGAGAAGGCGTTAATCTCCTTCTTACACTGCTAAACTGTTCGTGACCTTACCCTGCTGGTTGTTATTTCGCTAATGGCCCTTTTACTGTCCGTAATAATGTTCACAATCGACGTCCTCGCGTTAGTATCACACCACCTCACGCATTCCGTGATCTCCCGGATCTCCGCCTGCAGGACCGTATTGTGGTCAGGCGGTCTAAAACCGATCTCAGTCCCTGGGTTCGCAATGTAGACCCCAGGCCCACTCTGTCCCCTAGCTTTGATCAAAGACTGTGTCGCTGACAGCAATGCCACGCACTCGACCTCAAGTCTCATCTGAGATATTCGATCGGAAACCTCTTCCCTTCCTTCCAGGTTTACATCGCCTCGCAGTAGCTGCCTCACACTTAATCTGAATGTTAAAATATCAGGTCCAAATTATGTCCAATATGGACCACATTTCATAGGAATGAGTAGGGGTCCACCAAAACTCACTGTGCCAATTTTCGTCCAAATAGGATTAAAAATGATCCTCTTATGGGCTCAACACTCTATATCGGTAGATTGGTCTATAGGGCAGCTATATCCAAATATAGATCTATCTGGGCCACATTTGAAAGGAATGGGAGGAGGTCTTCTAGAACTCACTGTGCCAAATTTCATCGAAATCGAGTAATACATAGATCTTTAATGGCTTTAATACCCTATAAACAAACGGAATGAATACACAGAAAAAAATAAAAATCGATTTCAACCGCGAAATCAATTGATCCAATTAATTTTTAATTGAAACTACTTCAATCACGAAAATGATGACATCAATCACAGTTTTTTAAAAAGGTGATTGAGGAGGCCACCGTAGCGCAGAGGTTTGCATGTACGCCTATGACGCTGAAGGCCGGGGTTCGATTCCTGGCGAGACCATCAGAAAAAATTTTCAGAGGTGGTTTTTCCCTTCTGATGCCGGCAACATATATGAGGTACTATGCCATGCAAAACTTCTCTCCAAGGAGGTGTCGCACTGCACCACGCCGTTCGGACTAGGCTATAAAAAGGAGGACCCTTACCATTGAGCTAAAACTTGAATCGGATTGCACTAATTGATATGTGAGAAGTTTGGCCCTGTTCCTTAGTGGAATGTTCATGGGAAAAAATTAAATTTTTGATTGAAATTTTCAAAACTTTAAAAAATGATTGAAATTTTTGATATTTTTAATGAATTTTTTAATTGATTCAATTAAAAAAATGATTGAAATTTCCGAAATATCCAATTCATTTTTCAATTACAATAAAAAAGACAACATTTTCTATCATAATTGTATTTGACAAAAAAGATCGTATACAATTAAAAAAAGTGCTTGAATCAATTAATTTTTTAAATTAAAAATGACAAAAACTTTAATCAAAAAATGTTTGATTGATTGATTAATTGAAATTTTCATTCACAATCGTAATTGAAAAGAAGTTAATTAAACAAAATATTTAATCAATAAATTATTTTTATTGAAAATTTCCCAAATTTCTATCACGATTTCAATTAAAAATAATCCGGATTCAATTAAAAATATGATTGATTTATTTAATGTTTTAATTAAAAACACTTTTATTTTCAATTAAATTTTGAATTGAAAAAAAGTTTGTGTTTTTTTCTGTGTAGATTAGTATACCTCAAACACTATTAGATAAACGTCATAGCTGTCAAAACAAAGTCGTGTAGGTTTTGCATTTGTTTACTTTAAAGTAAAAGGTCCTCAATAAGCAAGATATTACCCTATACCCATAGACATTTCAATAATATGGGGTTTACGAACTTGAGGTGTTATTTTTAATATCTCGGTATGGTGCTGTAAGCGTGGTTGCATGGCGAAACAGTTGAAGATGGTCTCATTTAAACAACAACCAAAAATCATATGGTGCAATCCGCCATCTTGTCATCAAGCTGATCGACGTTTTGCCATACAAAGAAATTTATTTGCGTGTGTGTATACGAGTGCGTACATGAGCAGAGAATATGAGAGAAAGAAGATAACAACAAAGACAATGCAAATAAAAATCTGTCATCTTAATACCGTCAAACCTGGCCAGCTGTTAACAGCTGTTCACGTGAGACCTTTTTAAATCCACCTTGGCGTGGTCGTAGCCATTTGGCATACTTTTCATTAACCGCATACCTTTCTTTTTATTATGATATAAATAAACATCCGATCATTTATATCAAACAATTAAATTTTTCTTTGAATATCAAAATAACATCTCTTATTGAAAAGCCTTGTAGCATATCGTATGTACAATAGTTTGAATGTCGTGTTAGAAAAATAATAACAATAACAACAAACAACTGCGAACTTTATTCAAGCCAAGCTTCAAAGAGGGACCCTGTTTGATACAGACACACAAGCGACACCAAGCACCTAAATTAAACATCAAAAGATAACTGTAATGCTGAACGAAATATAATTTACGACGCTAGCTTACACCAGATGGCGCAAATAGTTAACTTAGCACAGTCATAAACCTTTGAAAATTTATTAAATGGCACCCAGTTGCTACAGAGTTGTTATACAAAGAAAAAAATTAACCTTCGCTGGTCCCAAGATATTTATGTACACTATAGTCCAACACCGACCTTGTGTAAAGAAAAATTAATGCAGACAACAAAATACAACATCCCCACCAACCAATTTTCCTCTTCAGTAGGCTCTTTAAAGAAGAAAAATATTGCCCCAAGTCAAACAACTGTTTCACTGAGAGTTGAATAAAGGCATGTGCCTGGCCATATGACCATACATTTGTACTACACGTACATATCAGAATGTGCTATATTCTGGTGTTTAATTTTTTTTTTAAATAAAATTAAAGCACAAAATATGTTGTAGATTAGAGTCTCACCTGGGTGGGTTTCGGACTACAACGTATTTATAAAAAAGAAAAATAAAAACCAACTCTTTAGGGAAATCAAGGTAAGTAATTGGTTACTATTTTCTTGTAGAGAAAACAAATTTAGCTTCTGACAAGAAAGCGATTTTTGATTTGATGATAATTTTATGAGTCATGAAAATCAAGTATCCCGCCCATGAGGTATTTGGATATGAAAGGTTTAGTAAAAGCCTAATAATTTCACAAGAAATCTTCCGAGGCGCTTGAATTGAGCATAAAACAAGTAAAAGCGTGCTAAGTTCAGCCGAGCCGAATCTTGGGAACCCACCACCATGGATTCTGCTAAAAAAAATTATACAAAATAAATATAGTTGAATTAAGCCACCGTAGCGCAGAGGTTGGCAAACCAGCTAAAATTAAAGCTTCTAGGAACCGAACATGGATGATCGAGAGACCGGTTTATATGGGAGCTATATCAGGTTTTAGACTGATATCGACCGTACTTAGCACCGTTGTTGGAAGTCGTAACAGAACACGACAATTTCTGTCAAATCGGAAAATTGCGGCTGTAAAGCTCAAGAAGTCAAATCGGGAAATCAGTTTATATGGGAGCTATATCAGGTTAAAGAGCGATTTGGACCCGACTTCACACTGTTGTTGAAAGTCATAACAGAACAGTATGTGCAAAATTTCAACCAAATCGGACAAAAAATACGACGTGCAAGGGCTCAATAAGTCAAATCGGGAGATCGGTTTATATGGGAGCTATATAAGGTTATAGACTGATTTGAACTGAATTTGGCACAGTTATTGGAAGTCATAACAGAATACTATGTGCAAAATTTCAGCAATATCGGACAAAAATTGCTGCTTCCACGGGCTCAAGAAGTCAAATCGGGAGTTCGGTTTGTATGGGAGCTATATCAGGTTATAGACCGATTTTAACCGGACTTGGCACACTTGTTGAAAGATATAAAAGAACAGTATGTGCAAAATTTCAGCCAAATCGGATAAAAATTACGACATGCAAGGGCTCAAGAAGTCAAATCGAGAGATCGGTTTAAATGGGATATATATCCAAATTTGAACCGATATGGCCCATTTGCAATCTCCAATGACATTTATCAATAGTAAATATCTGTAAAAAATTTCAAGCGACTAGCTTTATGCGTTAGACCTATATCGTAATTTCGACAGGCGGACGGACGGACATGGCTATATCGACTTGGAATGTGGAGACGATCCAGTATATATATACTTTATTGAGGGTTCTAGGGACTCAAGAAGTCAAATCGGGGGATCGGTTTATATGGGGCTATATCAGTTTATAGACCGACTAAGATCGTGCTTGGCATGGGTGTTGGAAGTCATAACACAAGTCTTTGTTCCAAATTTCAGGCAAATCGGATAAAAAGTGAAGCTTTAGGGGCTCAAGAAGTCAAATCGGGGGATCGGTTTATATGGGGGCTATATCTGTTTATATACCGGGTAGGACCATACTTGACAAGGATGGTGGAAGTCATAACTCAAGTCTTTGTTCCAAATTTCAGCCAAATCGGATGAAAATTGAGGCTTTAGGGGCTCAAGAAGTCAAATCAGGGGATCGGTTTATATCAGTTTATAGACCGACTAGGATCATATCTGAACCGATATGATGGTGTTTATACCCACCACCGAAGGATGGGGTATATTCATTTTGTCATTCCGTTTGCAACACATCGAAATATCCATTTCGACCCTATAAAGTATATTCTTGATCAGGGTCTTAGGCAAATAAAAGCCACATTTATAATACGATTTTGCTGAAATCCGAGACAGTGAGTTGTGTTAGGCCCTTCAACATCATTCGTCAATTTGGCTCAGATCGGTCCAGATTTGGATATAGCTGCCATATAGACCAATCTCTCGATTTAAGGTCTTGGGTCCATAAAAGGCGAATTTATTGTCCGATTTCGCCGTAATTTGGGACAGTGAGTTTTGTTAGGCCAATCGATAGCCATCTTCAATTTGGTCCAGATCGGTTTAGATTTGGATATAGCTGCCATATAGACCGATCCTCTGATTTAGGGTCTTGGGTCCATAAAAGGCCAATTTATTGTCCGATTTCGCCGAAACTTGGAACAGTGAGTTGTGTTAGGCCAATCGACAGCCCTCTTCAATTTGGCCCAGATCGGTTCAGATATGGATATAGCTGCCATATAGACTGATCCTCTGATTTAGGGTCTTAGGCCAATAAAAGCCACATTTATAATCCGATTTTGCAGAAGCTTTGGGACATTGAGTTATGTTAGGAACTTTAACATCATTCGTCAATTTGGCTCAGATCGGTCTAGATTTGGATATAGCTGCCATATAGACCGGTACTCTGATTTAGGGTCATAGGCCCATAAAAGCCACATTTATTATCCGATTTCGCTGAAATTTGAAATAGTGAGTTGTGTTATTCCCTTCGCCATCCTTCGTCAATTTGGCCTTGATCGGATCAGGTTTGGATATAGATGCCATATAAACCGATCTCTTAACTTAAGGTTTTGGGCCCATAAAAGGCGAATTTATTGTCCGATTTCGCCGAAATTTGGGACAGTGAGTTATGTTAGGCCAATCGACAGCCATCTTCAATTTGGTCCAGATCGGTACAGATTTTGTTATAGCTGCCATATAGACCGATCTCTCGATTTAATGTTTTGGGCCTTTATTGTCCGATGTTGCCGAAATTTGGGACAGAGAGTTAAGTTACGCGCCTCCATATATAGACCGATATCTCGATTTAAAGTTTTGGCCCCAAAAAAGGCGCATTTAAAATCAGATTTAACTGAAATTTGACACGGTGGCTTATGTTTGGCTTTTCGGCATCCATGTTGTGCATGGTTCAGATTGGTTTATTTTTAGATATAGCTACTAAACAAACAAATACTTGTTATACACAAGTAAATGGCTTGTACTAATTAGTATTTGATGCAAATCGAAACATATTTCGATATAACTGCTATAGGACATAAGTTATGCAATTTTCACCGGATTTTGATGAAAGGTGGTTTACATATATTCCCGAGGTGGTGGGTATCCAAAATTCGGCCCGGCCGAGCTTATGGATATATTGTTGTTGTTGTTATATATTGGCTTGCAAAAAGTGCCTTTCAACAATAAATTTGTACTTTGGGTCATTGAGATTCAAAATAAATTGTTGCAGGAAAATTAACAACTTTCGTAGTGTTTTTTTTTTAACAAAGTTGTTGTTTTTCAAAATTACTTTTATTTGGGCAGCATAAGGAAGGGAAAACCCAGGCTTTCAGCTTTCATGCTAACTTCTACACATCCTCCCCAAGTATGGCGCAGATCGGATCGCATTTGGATGTAGGTGCTATATATATCAATCTCCCGATTTATGCTGAACCCAACGTAAACTCTTTTTTTTACCAGATTTTGCTGAAATTTTGAACTGTGAATTGTGACGAGTTTGATCCAGATCGGAATATATATACCAATTCGTGAGTTGTTCACCTAACGAAATGCTGTTCATCCTGGCCTTTTTACTGGTTATAATTTAAAAATGCATTTTTAATTTTTTTTTTTTAAATAAATAACTATTTATTATTTTTATTAATAATATTTGTATATAATCATATATTCGAAATGGATTCGTTCTCCATAATTTTTATAAATGTCTTAGCAAATATATATTCATATGAATTTGAATCAATAATTATTGGTTCTGATATTGTGGTTGGTATGTTGTATATGAAGGAAAAATAAAACAAAACAAAAATTTATAAAAATAAAAAAAAAATTAATACAAATAACAAATAAGACAGAAATTTGGCTTAAATAGCCAATATACAAAAAGTAAACACATATATAAAAATATTTAACTACAATTAATTTAAACAAAAACTTCATATTTGTATATATGCTGATACATATTTGTGTATATTTTGTGGTCAAATTGTATTTTGCGGTGTACAGGGAGGGCTAAAAATTTAATTTTCAAATGAAATGCTTCCTTTTGGTAACAGGAAAGGCTTCCTTGAACACATTTTTGTTGGGGTATTTTTTTTTAGAAGTATTCAAACGGATAGCAAACTGTCTTCAAAGTTTCGATGTTGGTTTTGTTTCTTTTTCAAGGATTAAAAATTTATAAAATATTTATAATATTTAAAGAAATAATGATATTAGTAGAATTTCTATAAAGATAGGTTATAATGTTTTAAAAATAATAAACATTTCTTAAAACATATAAATCGATGTTTTTAGTATAATTTTTAGACAATTACCCATTCAGATAAGGAAATGACATTTACGTATACGGCTCTACATACATATTTAGTAATTATGTAATTGGAAAAATGTTAGGATTGTTGGATTAATTTTTGTTTTGATTTTTCTTTATTTTTAATGTAAGATACAATACACTGTGTGTGCAAATGCAATGCAAAAAAAATAAATTTTTTTTCAGAATCTTAAAAAAAAGATTCCTTTTAATATATTTGTTTACTAAGTTTGTTGGAAATTAAAAAAAAAACTAATTTGTAATAGATACAAAATACTTAATTTTTTTTTACTGAAAAAAATTTGAGACTATCCGGGCCTTATAGTCTCTCTCGGTTGTCAGGATTCACTGAATAAGGTAAAGCCAAGCGATCAGCCGACATACATTTTTTTTTTTAATTTTTGGCTGTACTTGGCATTGAGAATCTCAACGTGTTCTCTTTTTACAATCATTCTTTGTTCACGTTTTCTTCTATTTGATGACACATTCAATTGGCAGTTTGATGTTCATGGGGCCTATCAACTTTATGTTTTCGCAAGTGACCTAATCTATTAGCGAATCCTGCTCGATTGTGCAGAATTTGAAGTTAACAGTATTTTTGTGACTCTTATCACTTATATTCGACAATTCTGGCACATTATAATACGTCCTAAATACCTTCAGTACAGTAGAATTCCCAATTTGTGTTGGATTTTTCGCAGTCTGTATTTTATATACACTCATTGATATGAGCGAAGTATCGCCTGTTCCTTAATGGAATGTTCATGAGAAATTTAGTTATGTATTTGATATCATATAATACTCAATCACTGTGTAAATACGAACTGCGAGTGTGTTAGTGAACAAACTGCCAAATCACTGTGGTCCCAACAACAATTCATAGTGTTTGAGCATATTGCTGTGAAAGAGTTCCGTTATGCGACTGAGTGGCAAAAACATTGAGAGAAATAGAGAAAGAGAGAGCGTAAATGAGAGTGAGTATACCCCAGGACACTGTCAAGAGCTACTATTTAATACTAACAAAACTTAACAGCACATACATACATACGACGAAGTAAGTGAGATAAAGAGATACAGTATGCCACACTTGAAGGGAAGTGAAAATGAGAGTAGGTTAAAAGATCTTTAGCATGGTTGATGATAGGGTTTTGATATAAAAATACATATGATATACATATGTATTGCTATGAGATTGTGCTTAGCCTTTCAAGTTGTGTTTTAGGTGAAGTTATGGAGTAAAAGTGAAGTTACATACTATGAGCACGCATTAAGTATGTAATGCGTGCAAACAAATCCCACAAAAGCGTTGCGCAAAAGTTAACGAATTTTCAACTTTGATGATTGAAATCGAGCATCATTCTATGTTGAAATACGTGAAGAAGTGTTTTTAGGAGTTGAAGTTAAAAATTGTTTAACTTTTGAGCTTTTCTTTTGTGGGATTTGTTTGCAGAGTTGCATTTTGACGCGTTTTTGATGCGTGCGCATTGTATGTAACTCCACCATAAGGAGGAGAAAGGTGTCGGGTGGCACATGAAATGGCAAATGGTGCTATTCACCACTCTGAAGAATCAGTTCTTCGGTATTGATATTTATTTCAAGCTGATTTCTTTACAAAGCGAGAATGATGCCTCCTATTCAATGCCTGTATATACGAGTATTATATCTATCTAGGAGTGGTGTGTTCGTATAATGCATGCAATGAAGGAGGTAGAATGCTAGGAGAAGTGAAGTCAAAAGTATCTATTGTTGTAACAAGTAAAAATGAGTATCACCAAATGTTAAATACAATGTAAATGCCCTACTCTTTAAGTGGGTAGTGATAAGAAGCCTGGGGTATGAAACAAGAGACCGTTTTACTTTTGTGGATTATAAGGGACACTTGGATTTCAAGCGCAGGGATATACTAGCCGCCTTATTAGTATGGGCAATGGACCGATTTGGTCCATTTACAATCCCAACCGACCTAGACTAATAAAAAGTATTTGTGCAAAATTTTAAGCGCAGCTTTACTCCTTCGAAAGTTAGTTAGAGAGATGGACGGTTGGAAGGACATACGGACTGACATCGACTTAAAATGACATGACGATCTTTATGGGGTCTCAGACGCATATTTCGAGCTGTTACAAACAGAATGACAAAATTAGTATAAATATAAAAAATAGAGTAGAACTAATTTTTTTCAAACTTTTGGTGCTGGTTTAAAGGCGTGCGAACTTTAAGCCTTCTTATGCCGCTATGGACATATATCTAAGCCAGTCATTAGCTTTCGGTGCGTCCTAAATCATGAAATATCAATCGATACAAGGGATGATTCCATAATCGTATTAAGAGGGTTCCACCATACGTCGACCACGGCACTTAACTTGGACTGTCTTAAAAGGTTTCACGTTCACCAAGTTTATTGACAGCAGTCCTCAAGCTTTTACAGTTAAGACGTCTACCCTTTTATTCCCCTTTACACCACTATGGCCCAGCACTAAATCGATGCGGATTTTGTCATACTCAGGGAAGTCAAGAACTGCAAGATAGTGCGTGTCTTCACCATATTGGTTGTTTTTTCCTATTGAAAAATTAACTGTCCATAAAAATGTTCACCCTCGACGTTCTGGCGTTGACATTGCACTATCTTAGACTAATGGTGCTGGTTTGTAATATTTTTTAAAATACTACAATAATGTCATGTTCAGAGAAGGCTTCCATTCCATACACTCTAGGATAGTTCTTGGCCCTACCGTCTTGATTTTTAAGGCCCTCAGGGCCGTTTACTATCCGAGAATATATTCACACTCGACAATCTCGCATTAAAACCGTACCACCTGACGCATTCCTACTATGATCAGGAAGAGTAAACAGAACTCGGTCTATGGGTTCCCAATAAAGGCACCTAGTGATGTTAAATCTACTAGCTTTGATTCTGCCGCGTAGCATGAAATATTAGATTTTAGTCAATATTCTATTCTCACACTCGACCTCAATTGTTATTGTTATTGTCACTACATCTGTTTATGTGGTCCTAGTCGAGCTCCATAGGTGAGCAAGCTAATTCCGGTCCATTCGTGGCGTTCGAATAGCCATTATAGACATTGGTTATTAAAGGCGCCAATAACTTGCCGTGTCATATCGAGTGCCACAGGCAGTCAGTATTAAGGCAATAGTCGGTACTTAATACCGCTGATTGTCCAGGACTAGAGTCCATTGAATGGGGCGAACAACCCTGCGAAATACCGGCCAATTGTGATATGCTCCGCGCTCTCCAAGGTTATGGAGAGTTTGGTTAACCATCATCTAGTCAGATACTTAGAGTCCAATGGCCTTCTTAGCGACAGACAGTATGGATTCCGCAGGAATGGCATTTTTGTCGGAACGATGAAGTCGCTCTATCCACCCGTTTGGTGAGAGTAAGGTCGTGGCTCTGGATATCTCCAAGGCATTTGATAGGGTCTGGCACGGTGCACTTTTATTAAAGCTTGTCGCTTTTGGAGTCGGTAATAACTTCGTTCGATTTATATCGAGCTTTCTTAGAGATCGCACTATACGAATTGTTGTAGATGGGTTCTCATCAGATGAGTATACATTGACCGCAGGTATGCCACAAGGATCTGTCCTTTTCCCTTCCCTTTTTCTTGTTTTCATTGACGATCTATGGGGTCAGATCTGTAATCAGTAATCTGTGTCATTCATATTCATTCGACCATAGGCCCAGTTCTCAAGAAATTGTGGACAGGAGGCGCATTATGGATGAGATGCTCATTCAGGATTTGTTGGCCATTTTCGAGTGAGGTAGAAGGAACAGAGTAGACTTTAACGCACAGAAGACGCAGTGCTTGTCTCACAAGCGATTCACTGACCAACTTCAATCGTCGGTATCTATCGACGTTATAGGTATTGGACAGTCAGATGCTCTTGATGTTCTGGGCATGAAGATACAATGTGATGTCCGTTGGTCAAAACACGTATTCGAAGTGTCGAAAGAAGCATTCAAGTGTTTGGGCTTTCTAAGGCGGTACAAGAAATATTTCACCTCTTCTGATCTTCTCAATATCTATACTACCTACATCAGGCCGAGGATGGAATATAACTCTCATATATGGGCAGGAGCTGCAAAATCATCCTTGGAGCTACTTGACCGGGTTCAACGGAGAGCGATGGTGTTGATTGAGGACAGTAGGGTATCCAACTCTATTGCTTCTCTTGAACATCGTCGGAATGTGGGTAGCCTTGTATTGCTCTATCGTTATTTTCATGGCTGACGTTAGGATGTTCACCAGGAATACAAGACTTGCCAGGAACTCACACATGTTTGTAATTGATTGGCCAGTCGGTAAATTTCTTTAAAAAACTGGTACAGGAAAATTGATTTAATCTTTGTTTTCGAAAATTTTAATACAACTTTTTTGCACACACAGCGTTATGAGTAATGGAAAAGATATTTTTCATAGATGTTTGTTTGTTTTGTTTTTGTTTTTTTTTGGTTTTTATATAATGTAAGTATGTATATTTGCTCTATGTATGAATGATTGATTGATGATTTGATTTACTTTGAAGATGATTCAGATTTTGGCATAATTTTTGTGGTTTTTTTTATAACTTTTTTTTATTTTTACTTCGTTTCTTTCGTCGATATGATGATGTGTAAGGGAGGAGATTAAGTTGAGTTGAATGTTTAGATTTTTTTGAGATTTTTTTTTCAATGGGGTTTTTATTTTCTTTTCTTTTTATTTCAATAATAATTTAAACAGGGTTTATATTCATATAAGGACAATACTACAATAAGTTTAAAATACATACAATTAAAAAAAAAACTGTTAAAATTGTTAAAAACTGAAAAAAAAACAAAAATATTTAATTTTTGTTGCTAAAAAGTGGGGGGGAAAGGAAAATAATGGCGTTTCATTGTGAGAAAACTAAGGTTAGAGGGAGAGTGTTTAGGGTTTAGAAGTAGCATATTTTCATTGATAAGAACTTATACACTTGTTTCAGGGAATTAAGGGCTCAAGGAAGGAATCACTTCTTAGGGTGGGTCTTCATGTCTTTTTCTTTTGTGCTACTTGCGAACTTAAATTCGCTCAGTTACATAAACTTTGGCAGTGGCAGGAGCATTGGAACGCCGAACGGCCACAGAGACTATGATGCCTATCGCCACCAAAACAATGCCCATGGAATTCATGATGTAGTGTTCGATTTCAGAGCTGCGAGTGCTGAAAGTAAGAAAGAGGCAATTTAGTAATATAATAAAAAAAAAATAAATAAATGCAAACAAAATATTCAACAGAAAACAAATAAAATTTTAGTGAACAAACAAATTCTTGGGTCCAATAGATTGTTAATCCATTAACACTGGGTAGGAAAACAACAACAAAAATGGGTAGGAAAATACCCAAGAAAAGAGGTGTTTTAGAAAAAATCTAGCTCGAGTGTGGAAAAAGGTATCCTATGAAATTTGGATTGGCTTGATGTGGACGAGTGAAACTAATTTAAAAAAATTTTAACGTCAAATAAGTAATGTTTGGGGAGGAAAATTTGATTGTCAAAAGACGGCAATTTTTTAACGTTTAAAAATCAAACAAACAATTTTGTATAAACTTAAATTTTATACTTATTTAACTTTAAAATCATGAATTCGTAGTCTAAAAACACATGAATTGTATAACAGTTGAAAAGGCACTGAAATTTACGTAACAAAATGTAAATGTCATGAAAATGTACTAAAAAAAGATACAAATGCCTATACTCGAAGGCTTCTTGGCGGTCTTAAATAGCTAAACTAGGCCACTTCGTCAGCAGCAGCATTCGAGTTAGCAATAAATTGGTAAAATCATTCTAACTCCTTGTTTTACTTTCCCCATCTTTTTTTTTATTCCACTCTACGGGTAACCTCTTACACCTTGGTATATTGGTGAGAACTGTGAGTCTGCGATCCCACATTACAGTCCACAACCAGTTGATGGAAAAGCTTGGAAACCATCCACATACTCTCATCTCATTGGAGCGGCCCCTTACGTACTGAACGTCTCTCCCATTTTTATTCAAATTTTCTTAAAATTATTAGGAGTGAGATAACAGGAACTGTTTTAGTGTCTCGTCAGAATCTATCACAGTGTTGAGATTGAAAAACACTGTGATAGATTCTGACGAGATGATGATTTCCCTAGATGTTGTGTCGTTGTTTCCGAGTATTCCTGTAGATTGTGCCATAAAAATCATAGAAAGTAAGTGGACTACAATTCAAAACTATACACACATGACGAAGAGCCTTTTCCTGAGATTATAACGGTTTTGTATACAGGACAATCGGTATTTCATTTACAAGGATAGGATATACATGCAAAAACGAGGTTTACCAATGGCATCTGCAGCCTCGCCAATAGTGGCCGATATAATTATGGAGGAGCTATTGGATAGATGTCTTCAAAACTGTGATATTTGACGAAATATGTAGACGACCTTTTTGGGACAATTAAAACTAGTGCAATCGATAATATCTTGACGACATTCTATAGTTATAACTCAAGCATCCAATTTACAATTGAGAAGGAAGAAAATAACCGCCTACCATACCTAGATATGGAAATTAATAGACCGAACGGAAAGATACTGATTGATTGGTATCAGAAACCAACACTGCACTTAGTCTATTTGGCATGGAGTTTACCAACTTCTCTGTTTCCCCAAATGTTATTTTCGCCCATTCTGCCTGCATGACACTTCGTAACATCTCCTTGCTGGTTATAACGTGCTGACGAATTTTTTTCTCCAATAGATCCCAAAGATGCTCAATGGGGTTGAGATCTGGTGATTGGGGTGGTCTTTTAAGCTGCTTTGGAGTGTAATAAAGAAGCCAAAGCCTAACAACCTCCGATGTATGCTTTGGATCGTTATCTTGTTGGAACCAAAATGTTGTTGCTAACCCTGGTTTAGCAGCACTTGGTCTCAAAATTTTTTTTTTCAAAATATTGAGATAACCCCATTTATCCATATTGGACTCAATAAATTCTAATTGACCCACTCCACTAGCAGCCATACACCCCCACACCATAACTCCACCACCACCGTGCTTCACCGTTCCAACTAAATTTTGTTTTTCCAGCTCAGTCCCGGACTTGCGCCACTCTATTTGCCGACCTTTAATGCCAAAAATACAGAATTTGGTCTCGTCGGAGAAAATAATTTGTTTCCAGAATTCAGGAGGCTTATTGATGAAAGTATTAGCGAATGCAATCCGCTTTTGTCTGTTTATGACTGAAATATACGGCTTTCTTCGAGCAACTCTTCCATGAAATTCAGCTCTATGTAATATTTTTCTAGCAGTTTCGGCACATTTAAACATTGTTTTAATATTTTCAACAATTTTGGTTGATGTTATACGAGGGTTGTTGCTTGCCATATTAATCACTTTGCGCTCTTCTCTAACGGATAATATTTTTGGACGCCGAGGCTTTGAAGTTGTAATGCCGGTTTCTTTGTAATTATTTATTACGCGCTGGACAGAAGAATACGTTCTTCCAACTGTTCCGCCAATATTTCTAAAGCTTTGTCCCTCTTTCCACAATTTAATAATTATTTTTCTTTCAGATATAAATATTTCCTTTCCTTTAGTTTTCATGTTTCCAAATTTATTGATTTTTTTAAAAAACTATAACTAAAACTATAAAAAAACTATAAAACTATAAATGTAACTATAACTTGTTATGATAATGAACTGAAACTGATCAAAAATAAGAACAAGCATCATAAAAAGTAACGGTACTTTCGAAGTAAACAAAGTGAACGCAAACTTTTTGGTTGTCATAATTTCTTCTTATGAGACAAAAGTACCGTTAGAACAAAAAAGCAAAAGCAAACTTGTATTTTTGTTTTCTAGTTTAAGAAATATAAAGAAACAACATATACAACAAAACTTAACTTTATTTTTTATGTTGTTTTTTAACCATTAAAAAAGAAATTGTCACATGAACGCAGACTTTATGGTCTATGTGTATATTTCGGTGAAATTCACCGATTTCGGTGAAATTTACCTGGAATGTCGGGAGTTATAAGAAAATCATTCCTGTCAAATTTCGAGAGAATAGGTTGAAAAATTACTATTTTATTGCAGTATTATTGCAAATCGGACGAACATATATATGGGAGCTATATCCAAATCTGAACCGATTTTTTCCAATTTCAATAGGCTTCGTCTCTAGGCCGAAAAACGTACCCATACAAATTTTGAAGACGATCGGATAAAAATTGCGACCTGTAGTTTGTACACAAGTTAACATGGACAGAAGGACAGACGGACATAGCCAAATCGATTCAGAAAGTGATTCTGAGTCGATCGGTATTCTTATCAATGGATCTATCTCTCTTCCTTTTGGGTGACACAAATCAATTCACTAAGTTATAATACCCTATACCACAGTAGTGGTGTAGGGTATAAACATCATATTCATACTTTACTCTCAAATACCTTTCATTTGATTCCCATATTTTCTCGATCGGTGCACTTTTGATTTTGAGCGCTACTTTTGGGCTGGGCCGGCGTCCTTAGTAATTGCATCCAATGTTTAAAACCACATCGCTTTTCACTTCCAAATACCTTTCATTTGGGTCCCATATTGTCCCAATCGGTAAATATATCCTACTGGAGGCTTTTGGGGGACGGGGAGGCTCCTCAGACACCAAGGTGTAGATGTGTTCTCTGCTTTCAAATACCTTTCATTTGATACCCATATTACCCAAAGAGGTAGAAGTGTCCTGTTGGGTGATGTTTTTAGGGGTGGGGGAGCCCCCCGACACTTAGTGTGCCATTTTTATGCCAAGTTCACACTCTACTCGTAAATATCTTTCATTTGATACCCATATAGTCCCAATCGGCAAACATTTCCATTTTCATGTTTTTAGAAAATCGTAGTCTAAAAATTGAAAATCGGCACTTTGCAATTTCTGAAGCTAAAAATTGGGCAAATCTGGCAGCATCGACATTAACTGCCTATACTTGTGGAGAATATAACTGAAATTCATGTTCTCTTAAGGCAAGATTCCCCAAACTCTCATTTAATGTAGCAAGAGATGAAAAAAGTCCTCTCTCTCATCTATCTCTCTCCCTCACTCTTCTAAGTTGATTGATGAATCACTTATCTTGACTTTCTCTTTTAACAACACACACTCATATACACATACATACACACATACATACACACATACCTCAATGCTGTTTCTTCCGTTTCGGCGCTGATCATTTGACGCTCCTTCTCAATCAGACCAGTGACGCAGGTGGCAATGGCCAACATGAAATTGGCCAAACCAAAGCTGGCATGTATTGGCACCATGGTGGCACGACAATTGTAGGTGCGATTCTCACAGCATAATAATATCAAAAAGCTATAATTAGACAACAATAACAACAATAAAATATGATGAGAATATCTTAACAAAATATCAAAGGGAGCAGAGAAGATACACATACACACCTAAAGAAACCAACCACAAATTGCATTACAAACATGCCCATTGTGACAAAGCCCAGCCATGTGTGCAGACTGTAGAAGTTTTGTTTTGGCGGCTCGTCCAGATTGTGTGAATCGAAGACGGCCAAGAATCCCAAGGCAATGCATGGAATGGCACATGCATGGAACAGCATGTGAACCAATTTCACATAGATGTGTTTTAAGCAACGGCAAAGGCGATACAAAAGAATTGCTGCAAAAAAAAACAAAATATAGAAAAATTAAAAATTAACCTAAATCTCCTTAGAAAATGTACTTACAAAATCCTGAGAATGTTATGAAACCAGCCACCATTAAAACGGGATGTAAGTTAAACTGCAGTTTGGGATTCTCGGACCAAGCAAAGCCTCCGCGATAGAAGATAATCCAGAAGAGAGTGAGCACCAATACACCCACCAATAAAATGGTGGACAAAATGACTATGAGTAAGTATTCGAACCAGGAGCCACAGTTCCAGGCATTTTCGGGATCCTCTTCATAGCGTCTGAAATAAAAAGGAAAAGCATAGAAAAAAAATATTAGTAAACAAAATCGAACCATCTGGCTTACTATCTAAGAGATAATCATACATGGGACTCCTGGCCCTTGGACGTCTTCTTATGGCATTGTTTAGTTCATTGACAAAACTTTCATTGAATACCATTCTCTGGCGATAGCGACTATATTGTTTAATGTTTGATTTTTTGCAATGACTTATTTTAGAAAACACATTCGTTTGTGTTCATTATGAGCGCTAGGAAAATTTTTTAGTATTTATTTTTCAGTTTTTTTTTTTGTCATACATCTGATAATGAAAATCAAAGCAAGCCAAGCAATGGCGTAGGTATGACAAAATATAAGTGGGATACAAACAATCGAGTTTTAACGAATTTATTTATTTTTTTGTAGTTTAGATTAGTTTAGGTTGTAAAAAGAGACAAAATTTTTCAAAATCCTAATTAAATAGTTGTTTTGGTTTCTTCGACATTTTTGTTATATAACAACTAAAAACATGCTAAGTTCGGCCGGGCCGAATCTTATATAGCCTCCACCATGGATCGCATTTGTCGAGCTCTTTTCCCGGCATTTCTTCTTAAGCAAAAAAAAAAAGGATAAAAGAAAAGATTTGTTCTGCTATTAGAGCGATAATAAGATATGGTCCGGTTCGGACCACAATTAAATTATATGTTGGAGACCTGTGTAAAATGTCAGCCAATTCGAATAAGAATGGCCCCCTTTGGGGGCTCAAGAAGTTAAATAGAGAGATGGATTTATATGGGTGCTGTATCAGGCTATTCATCTATCTATCCGATTCAGACCATAACAAACACGTATGTTAATGGTCATGCGAGGATCCGTCGTACAAAATTTCAGGCAAATTGCGGCCTCTTGAGGCTCAAGAAGTCAAGATCCCAGATCAGTTTTTATGGCAGCTATATCAGGTTATAAACCGATTTGAACCTAACTTAGCAAAGTTGTTGGAAGTCATAACAAAACACGTCGTGCAAATTTCATTCCAATCGGATAAGAATTGCGCCCTCTAGAGGTTCAAGAAGTCAACACCCAAGATCGGTTTATATGGCAGCTATATCAGGTTATTGACCGATTAACTTAGCACAGTTGTTGGAAGTCATAGCGAAACACGTCGTGCAAAATTTCATTCCAATCGGATAAGAATTGCGCCCTCTAGAGGCTCAAGAATCAAGACCCAAGATCAGTTTATATGGCAGCTATATCAGGTTATGGACCGATTTAAACCATACTTGACACAGTTGTTGGATATCATAACAAAATACGTCGTGCAAAATTTCAAAATTTTCGTCATGATATTTTAAGTCGATCTAGCCATGTCCGTCCGTCCGTCTGTCTGTCGAAAGCACGCTAACTTCGAAGGAGTAAAGCTAGCCGCTTGAAATTTTGCACAAATACTTCTTGTTAGTGTAGGTCAGTTGGGATTGTAACTGGGCCATATCGGTTCATGTTTTTGATATATCTCCGGATTTGATTTCTTGAGCCCTTACAAGCTGCAATTTTTGTCCGATTCAGCTGAAATTTTGCATGTGGAGTTCTGTTATGACTTCCAACAATTGTGCTTAGTACGGTCAAAGTTAGTTACCGCAACTGACCAAGAAACATTCACATAGAGAACGATCGGACGGCGAAACTGGCTTCGCTTTACATATATACTTTATAGGATCTAAGGTCAACGGTGTTAAATCGGCAGATCGGTTTATACGACAGCTATATCCAAACTTGGCTCGATCAAGTGTCGATCGGATGTTGCAGGGCCTAGTGTATATCACGTTGCCAAATTTTGCCGAAATCGAGCAATAAATGCGGCTGTTATAGGCTTCAGGCCCTATACCAGGAGATCGGTATATATGACAGCTATGTCTAATATGGTTCGATTTGGGCCATATTCGTATCGGATGTTAGAGGACTTAGTTCAACACACTTTTCCATATTTTAACGAAATCGGGCAACAAATGCCCGAGTTTTTTAATTTTAAACGCAGTATCCATATTCAGATTTGGATATAGCTGTCATATAGACCGATCCCCCGATTTAGGGTCTTAGGCCCATAAAAGCCACATTTATTGTCCAATTTTGCTGAAATTTGGGACAGTGAGTTGTGTTGGGCCACTCAACATCTATCTTAAATTTGGTCCAGATCGGTTCGGATTTGGATATAGCCTTCATATAGCCCGATCCTCCGATTTAGGGTCTTAGGCTCATAAAAGCCACATTTATTGTCCAATTTTGCTGAAATTTGGGACAGTGAGTTGTGTTGGGCCACTCAACATCTATCTTAAATTTGGTCCAGATCGGTTCGAATTTGGATATAGCTGTCATATAGACCGATCCGCCGATTTAGGGTCTTAGGGCCATAAAATCCACATTTATTATCCAATTTGATGAAATTTGGGACAATGAGTTGTGTTAGGCCCCTCGACATCCTCCTTCAATTTGGCCCAGATCGGTCCAGATTTGGATATAGCTGCCATATAGACCGATCCGCCGATTTAGGGTCTAATGCTCATAAAAGCCACATTTATTATCCGATTTTGCTGAAATTTGGGACAGTGAGTTAGGCCCTTAGACATTCTTCCTCTTCAATTTGGCCCAGATCGGTCCAGAATCGGATATAACTGCCATATAGACCGGTCTCTCGATTTAAGGTCTTGCACCCATAAAAGGAGCATTTATTGTCCGATGACGCCGAAATTTGGGACAGTGAGTTGTGTTGGTCCCTTCGACATTTTTCTTCAATTTGGCTCAGATCGGTCCAGATTTAGATAAAGCTGCCATATAGACCGATCTCTCGATTTAAGGTTATGGGGCCATAAAAGGCGTATTTATTGTCCGAATTCGCAACTCGGTCCCAATCGGTCTAGATTTGGTTACAATTACCATATAGGCAGATATCTCGATTTAAAATCTTGTTAGGCTTTTCGACATCCGTGTCGTATATGGTTCAGATAGGTTTATTTTTAGATATATACACAATTGAACAATGACTTGTAATAATTAGTATTTGGTCCAAATCGGAACATATTTCGAAATAGCTGCCATGAGGCATAAGGTATGAATTTTTCACCGGATTTTGACGAAAGGTGGTTTACGTATATACCCGAGGTGGTGGGTATCCAAAGAACTTAACGCCTTTTTACTTGTTTTTTTTTATTTATTTAGCAGTCCATCGCCCTGCCCGAGGATGCTGGAATGCCCGTATTCTGATATGCATCATACACCACATTATACAACAAATGTGAAGGCACTCTTAATGCGACGGGATGTAATGATTTTTTCCGTTTGTTCGCAGATTAAACATCTGTTCCAGAACCGACTACTGATGAAGATCACGAATATCCTTAGGACTATATTCAAAGTCCTTTCTCTAACATTCGTTCATAGAAAAATGTCGTATTTGTTGGGTGCATCTGGCGACGAATTTTCTAGTGAAACCCTCTTTAAATGTATTGTTGATAATACGGCCAATCAGAATCACTTATCAATCCATTCTATATGACAAGCTGGGTCAAGACTTTCCCCATAGCGTTCGGTAAAGATTCTAGTTCTAAGCAATTTAATCAAGGCACCTCAACTACTACGTCCATAAATGCAAAATCCATTACTCTCATTCAATTGAATGAATCAAATAAAATCATTTACACAGTTTTACATCTGCGATGGTTGCTTGTTTTTCCTCACTGTAGTACTCCCATTGCTTTCTTTGTTTTGTTTTGATTTTCTGCTCTTATTTGAACTCAAAATCAAATGACCCAAAGTTCAAAGTTATTAATTCAATTACTTACAATCATTTGATTCAAAAGAGATTGAGCTGTGAGTGATGTGGTTATTGTTTTACATCTACAACGAGGTTATCTTGTCACTCGCCTGGGTTTCTTTCTAACTCAGCAAGAGTAATGATGAAGCAATTGCTACTCGAAGCTCACTACTATGCCTTTCATAAGTCAAGCTCTAATTTATGGCGATTTCTTTTGATAAATTATGCAAACTTCAGTTGGTAGGCTAATGAAAGAGAAATCTCCTTCTTATCCTCATATGGCAGATACGATAGATGTACATAATTGTTGTGAAGCTGCTCGTTGCAATTCTATGAGCATGTGATGCATAATTACAAATTACCATAATTAAATTATAGAAATCGTGTTTACAATTTTCTTGGAATTTTAACTATCTCGCAGAGAAAAAAAGGTAAGGTCGGTAAATAGGAATGGGGCCGGGGGAGCCTTCCACTAAGATGTAAGCAATGCAGAATGTGTAGGTGAATGACAATGATGATGTTACCAAAGGCAAACTTGATGGCAATTGGAATGATCCCGATGAGACTGTGGACTGTATGACTTCTGACAATGCTTGTTATTCCAGCGAATTGGGGAATAACAAGCGTATAAAACGACAACACAGCACCAGGAGAAAATAAAAAAAAGTTTGCTAAGTTCGGCCAAATCTTATATACCCTCCCCCATTGATTGCATTTATCGAGTTCTTTCCCAAACAAAGGATAAAATAAATGAATTGCTATGCTAATTGAATTGAGTATTGGAGATCACAGTAGAAGTCTTACACATAGAGTTCTACTGTGATCTCCAACACTCAATTCAATTTTTTCAATTTCAATTTTTGCCAAATCGATTAAAAATTTGACCTTTAATGGGCTCAAGAAGTAAAATAGGGAGATCGGTTTATAGGGGAGCTATATCAGGCTGAAGACCGATTCAGACCATATTTGACACGAATATTGAAGGTCATGGGAGAAGCCGTTGTACAAAATTTCAACCAAATCAGATAATAATTACGCCCTCTTGAGGCCCAAGAAGTCATGATCCCAGATCAGTGTATATGGCAGCTATATCAGGTTGTGGACCTATTTGAACCATATTTAAAACATTTATTGGAAGTCATAACAAAACACCTCATGCAAAATTTCAGCCAATGCGGATAAGAATTGCGTCCTCTAGTGACTCAAGAAGTCAAGATCCCAGATCGGTTTATATGGCAGCTATATCAGGTTATGAACCGATTTAAACTGTACTTGGCTCAGTTGTTGGACGTCACAGCGAAACACGCCATGCGAAATTTCAGCCAAATCGGATAGGAATTGCGCCCTCCAGTCGCTCAAGAAGTCAAGATCCCAGATATGGCAGCTATATCAGGTTATGAACCGATTTAAACCGTACTTGGCTCAGTTGTTGGACGTCATGCGTTATGCGAAATTTCAGCCAAATCGGACACAAATTGCGGCTTGTAAGGGCTCAAGAAGTCAAATCGGGAGATCGGTTTATATGGGAGCTATTTCAGGTTATAAATCGACTCGGACTGTACTTGGAACATTTGTTGAAAGTCATAACAGAACACCACATGCAAAATTTCAGCCTAATCGGACAAAAATTGCGGCTTGTAAGGGCTCAAGAAGTCAAATCGGGAAATGGGTTTATATGGGAGTTATAGACCCATTCAGGCCGTACATAGCACAGTTGTTGGAAGTCATAACAGAACACTTTCTGCAAAATTTCAGCCAAATCGGACAAAGATGTTGGCTTCCATGGACTCAAGAAGTCAAATCGGGAGATCGGTTAATATGGGAGCTATATCTAAATCTGAACTGATATAGCCCATTTGCAATCTCCAATGACCTACATCAATATTAGGTATCTGTGCAAAATTTCAAGCGGCTAGCTTTACGCATTCGACCCCTATCGTGAGTTCGAGAGATGGACGGACGGACATGACTAAATCGAATCAGAATGTCGAGACGATCCAGAATAGATATACTTTATGGGGTCCCAGATCAATATTTCGTGGTGTTGCAAACGGAATGACTCCATTATAGGATGGACTCACTCCGGTGGTGGGTATACAAACAATTTTGAAAAACAACAACTTTTGTCAAAAAAAACTACGACAAAATTTGTTAATTTTCCTACAAGAATTTATTTTGAATTTCAATGATCCAAAGTAAAAATTTGATGTTGAAAGGCACTCTTTACAAGCCAACATATAACAACAACAAGAATATATCCATAAGCAAGACAAAAGCCATTTAACCAGCTTTCACATGTGCTTTTCGCTGAACGGCTTGCGCTGCTTGTCTCGTTCGTTTGTTGCTTTGCTCTCGGGTTTACTCTCTGTCACTCTCACTACTATAACCCTAAAATCCAATTTTATTAATTTTGGGGCCACATGATTTGAGAACTCATGATTTCATCTTCGGTAGTCTTTCAGGCATCCTTTAGCTTACCGACATCGCTTTATTCAGGAAGGAATAACTCAATTAGCATTATTGAACAGTAATAAATGTCTCAATAAAATTCGAATTTTAAAAATTCGTATTTCGGGACAAACTTCTCACAAAGCAATGAGTGCTGTCCGATTCAAATTTAAGCTCAATGATAAGGGACCTTCTTTTTATAGCCGAGTTCGAACGGCGTGCCACAGAGCGACACCTCTTTGGCAAAAAGTTTTGCATGGCAAAGTACCTCACAAATGCCTTCGCAGAAAATTTTTCTGATGTTCCTGCCAGAATTCGAACCCAGGCGTTCAGCGTCATATGCGGACATGCTAACCTCTGCGCTCTGGTAGCCTCTCTCTATAAAGCTACTTCAGCAAATATATTATTCAATTCAATGCAAAAATTCGTTGAGAATTTAAAATTTCACATGGAAATTCGGTAGTTGGTTTTTTTCCCAGAGTTACTTTTTTTTCTGTGCAGAATCGACAAAAAGTGAATTAATTTTGAGTTATCTGAGGCAATTTTGTTTTATTAAATAACTTGGTATTTACATATTGGAAAAACCTACTAAAAATTGAGGTCAGCCTACCAACCTTACAAGTGAATAAAAACGTACCAATTTTGTTCGGAACGGCAACACTGGTTACGATGTGTTATAAATGGATTGACTAAATTGCTGTTAATTGCCAATTAAACTGCAATCTCCGTCATTAATCTATATTATGATCTTGTAGCTAACCATTACTGAATTGGAGGACGTTTCTGTAGAACGTTATATAATAAATAGGTGGACTTGTATTAAAAAAGCATTTTTTGAATAAATAGGGCGGTCCATCTAGCTATTACTTCTTAAAATAATTATCTTTACCTTTAATCCAGAAACGATTCATGGCATAAAACCACACACACACACTCTCCAAAATATGTGGAAAAATTAGGTCGACATAATGGTCTACTATGACCAAATAAAGTAGTGTTCCATCAATATCCGGCATTTAATATTTCCTAAATTATAACAAAATTTCATGTTTTGTTGTTAGATATTGTTCAGCTTAGACGAATGGTTTTTGTTTTTTAATAAAAATGAAAAAAAAAAATTATTGAAAATATTTTCAGCCTTTCTTTGGAACAATTTAAGAACGTGTTCGTGAATAACCTTATACATATTTACATGTATATTCGTAGTATTGAGGATATTTTTGCAGTAGTCAATAGTCGTTAGTCACTTTAAAGTCAATTAAATTCAATATGGGAAAATTGTTTGAATAACTCAATAACGTCATTGTGGTCAATATTCACCAATAGTTTGCATACACTGGTCTACAAAAGCATTTAACACAAAGTCGCGATTATCCAACTTTTGATTATTTTACTCTTTTCTAAATTTAAAATTTAGTTTTCTCTTCAGCAAAGGTAGGCAATTTTGCGATCTTTTTAAATAAAATGTCTCATAGACCAAGGTGAGAGCACCTCTGATGTCACAACACCAAAGCCTAGTGTTCTTATATTTCTCTTAAAAAAAAGAGAGGGAGAGAGAGAGACCAACTACTAACCGCCCTTATATCTGTTGAAGAGAGCAATCTCTTACTAGAAAGAAATTATGAGCAGACCACAATTCCCAGTTTTCAGAGGATTTCCATCAATAATTAATGTCAAAGTGGTTTATTTAAAAAATATTTTAAATTTCTATGTTTTCGTTTTATTTTCTAGCCCTTACAAGCAGAGAATTGTGTATACTCTTTTGCTTTGATAAACATTTGTTCAGATTTTGTTGTTGTGAGTTTATAATCCATACAACCTTTTTTTACGTTTAATATGCAGCCTTTCATAGCAATGCGAGTATTTGAAATTTCAAACGAATGTTTTCAAATGTTGTGTATGAATGATAATTTGCTTTCAATTAACAACTCTTTCTTTAATTCATATTTATTTATGACTTGTTGGAGGCAAATAATAATAATAATGATGATGATGATGATAACGATTATGACGTTAACAATGGAGATGATGCAAAAGATCATATGATCGAATTATTATCAAACACACAAACGAACATCTCCTCACCACTTGCATTGGGGATTTCGTATTAAATTCTGTTTATAATTAAACATCAGTATGTTTATGTGTCTGAAACAAAGTGTTGTAACGTATAGGAGAAAGGAATGAGAAGTTGCGTTGGCAGAAGGCATTTATAACTGCATTAACATGCACACTCTCATACGTTGGCAGACCATAATCATAACAGTTAAGCAGCAGACAGAGATGCAGAGAATCAGAGAACCAGACAAACAGATGTTCAGAATTAATGTTTATATCAGGCCACAGCAATGCAAAGCACTCGCACTCGCACTCACACTCATTATAAACGATTACGCACTAATCACATGTGCTTGCTTATGCCGCCACCCCTCCCCCTAATGCGATGGCATTACATGTGGTGTGGCAGCCTAGCAAACCTTATGAAGAGTTTCTTATTGATGGAAATGTTAACTGCAATGTTTAATTATTCACATAATGATGCTGCTGCTTTTGTTGCTGCTACTGCTACTGCTTCTGATTCCATGTGGATTATCTTTGTGCGGTAATTCATGTGGCAAGTGGTTTGCTGGTAATGTGATATCATTTCACAAATAAATTAAAATTGAAATGAATGCTTTAAAGAGCCAACGAGGAGAGTATTAGCGTGCATGTTTGTTTGTATGTGCGTTATATTAGCGGCATATGTTTGACCAGTGTGAAATTTCGGTTCGGTTTGTTCAACATCTGTTAATTTAAGTGATCTGTCATTTATTGTTGTCCCCTTCATAAAATTTTTTGGAGGGGTCCATAACAAATTGGAAACATTTAATCATCAAAATTTATTTTGCTATCATTTGAAATAGGTCAACATGAGAGGAATATTAGAGTAAGTCATTTGCAAAGAGGAAGTTCATAAAGAAAACAAAAAACCAAGGAGGACTGGGCCAAACCTAGAAACCCACTGGGTTTTGTTTTCCTATTGAAATGAAATTTTGGTAAAATTTCCTATAAACATAGAATTTTGAAAAAATTTCCCCAAAAAATAAAACTTTGATAAAAATACTTTGAAAATTAAATTTTGACCGAATTTCCTGTAGATACGAAATGTTGACAACAGTTTTCTTAGAAATGAAATTTTGACAAAATCAAATTTTGACAAAATTTCTTTTTGAAACTAAATTTTGACTGTATTTACCTTAAAAATGAAATTTTGACAAAAAATCAACTACTAGTGTTGTTATGAGTTGACCTTAATGACCAAAGAAAATGTAACACACAAAGGAGAGATTGTTTAAAATGAGTTTTGAAGAAAAGAAATTTCCAGTTCTTTCAGACAAAGCTGGAAACATATCACATCACTAGTGCACGCGTTTCCTCACCACTATCGTAATATATCCGCCTATCACATCCTTCCGCCTGACCTGTCTGCAATTTCATAGCCTGTGGTTCGTTGTACTTATAGTTATGATCATTGGCATTTAGGTTAGGTTTAAGTGGCAGTCTGCCATCAGACTCACTTAGCCATCAGACTCACTTTAGTCCATTGTGATACCACAGGAACAGAAAAAGGAAGATGCCTTCTAGTTCCTACCGTTGAGCCATCCAGATCGCTTTAAAAAGCCCAATAACTTGCGAATGTTCACATCCGCTAAATCAGATAGGTTCTCAAAGAAATGAGAACCTAAAGTGGAAGTCCTTCTGACAGCTAGTGCGGGACACACACACAGAAGGCGTTCTACAGTCTCTTTTTGCTCGATATCCTCACAGCTTCTGTAAAAGTCGTTGCTGGCAACCTTCAGTCTGTCAGCATGTTTTTCGATTACACAGTGACCTGTCATGTCGGACACAATGACTGAGATGTCTGTTCTAGCCAATGACAGCAAAGCGGTAGACCTATTCAAGTCTAGAATAGGCCACATAGTTTTGGAATGCTCTCAGCCCCCTCTTTGTGACCATCTATCATTCGATGACCTATTGTCGCTGGAGGCATACCCACAGATTCCCATATCCCTGAAATGTGTAGGGTAGTTCCTAGTCTCGCAAGCTCGACTGCTTTACCATTCCCTTTGATATCTCTGTGGCCCGGCACACAGAACAGGTGAATTTTGAACTGTTCAGCCATCTCGTTGAAAGATCTGCGACAGTCGAGGGCGGTTTTTATGTTCAGAAATACGTTCTCCAGGGATCTAATGGATGCCTGGCTGTCTGAGAAGATATTTATACCAGTCGTCGTTATGACATTATATCTTAGCCATTCCACCACTTCGTTAATTGCAAGGATCTCCGCTTGATACACACTGTAGTGGGGGGCGGACCCTCGACCGTTACCCCAAAACACCATCCAAAATCAAAAGTGGACCGATCGGGAAATATCAGTATCAAATGAAAGGTATTGGAGGGTAGAATACGAATATGGTAATAAAATCCGTATTCCCAAATAGACATATTGAACGTTCATTTCAAATGAAAGGTATTGGGGAGTAGATTTCGAATCTGACATACAAAATCAGATCGAAGTATACTATGACGATATGATATTTGGCTGAACCGATTCTCTTAAAATTTTCATAGATCGTGTACATTTGTCTGGAAAGAAACATAGGCTATATAAATTTTTTATATATCGGGTAGAGGCGGACCTCCCCCTTATCCCAAAAACGCCACCCATATCCGAAAGTGATCCGATGAACACAATAAGGGTATCAAATGAAAGGTATTGAAGGCCACAACACGAATATGATATTAAACTTTGGGTTCAAGTACCCAGCGAACGGCCTCCCGCAGTGCGTTATCTCTTTGGGGAAAATTTTTTAAATGAACATGCGTGGCATTGTATAAACGGTATAAACACCGCTTTGTTCAATGTTCTCGCCAGGATTCGAACGCGTTCAGCGTCATAGGCTACAATGGCAAGTATTCGATATTCGCATTCAGGGCGAAGTGTTCCCATCCTAAAAAGATATTAAAGAGTTAAAGAAGGCGCAGCGGAGCGGGCCCGGTTCGGCTAGTTTTCTATAAAAATTTAATTTTGACAATATTTTTTTCGTAAAAAAATTCGTATAAAATTTCAATTTCAACAAAATTTCTCTTGATTTGAAAATTTTCGTTAAATTTTTTATCCTATTTAAAATTTTATTGATCCCTAATGATTATGGCTCCTTTTCCCCTAACATTTTATAAATATTAAGCCACCCTAATACTCTATATTCTCATCTGTTTGACCTCAAACATATGTGTGAAGCAGTAATTGCTGAATAGTTTCATCCTGACATCATTTTCTAAAGTTTCAACTTGAACGGCAAGCAAGACAAATGTAACCAATCTTCACACACAACCATGTGCATATGTAGTTTTTAATGGCTTTACTGTGTATCCTTCTAAACATTTGTATTGGAATATCGATTTTATGCTTTTTACTCAATTTTATGGTGGACATTAAAAAAGGGGAAACAGAAAATTGGCATGGAAAAGCATAACGAAATTGAATGATTTGCTAGTTTTACATCATCACAAGTTTTCAACATGATTTGGTGATCATGCACCATGTCTGCAAAACACACACACACACACACATGCACTTTCCTATGTACGTACATTAGCAACATGATGCTGCTAAAGCATGTCGCTACTCATCATTCACTCATTCACTCTCTGCTCAGAGTCAATGAACTGTCTGTCGACGGGGTTTGCCATTGTTGTTATTATTATGATTATTGTTATTGTAGTGTTTTAGCATAGATTCATATAAACAACATAACGGGGTGTCTTGCATGCCTAGTGAGCATATAGTATGCATGCACATATAACTATGTACGTATGTATGTATGTGCTATACACATGCCGTGCATTTGTTTTAATGTGCTCGCTCTATGCTGCTGCACTTTTTTCTCGCGTTTTTGTTTTGGTTTTTGTTTTCAATTTCATTTTCATTTAACTATACTCTTTATATATTTATATTTTGTTTAAGCATCATTTTACCTAGTGCTGCCAACTCTTAGAACAGTGGGGTGATATTAATTAAATTGACAAAATCTATATCTTATATATAAAAAATCAATTTGTGTTTGTTTGTTTGTTCCTTATAGACTCAAAAAAATTGTCAAAGGTGGTGCATAATAATTCCGTGGTGAAAATAGGGTACAACATTTTTTGATATCTGAAGGAGGGGCGGACCCTCCCCTTACCCTTATTTTCAGAAACGCCAGATCTCGGAGATAGGTGGTGCGATTTAAGCGAAATTTTGTGTGCTCTCTTATAGTAACCTAAAAACAAAAATTCGGTATCCAAATTTCGGATGGAGTACCCAGGGGGACCGCCCCACCCCCAAACCTGCCAAATATATATATAGACCAATCGCGACAATATGGGACTCTCATGAAAGGTGTTTATGATTAGAAAATGTATGTGATATCCAATTGTCGGACCGAGTGTTTGGGGGACCACCCCAACCCCCAAAACATCCCCAAATCGGTAATTTTTACTGACAATGGCAATATGGGATTCAAATGAAAGGTATTTGCGAGTAGAATATGAATCTGATATCCAAATGTGGGTCCAAGTTTCTGGGGATCCACCTCTTCCACAAAACACCCCCAAACAGGACTTATTTACTGACCGTTGCAATATGGGGCTTAAATTAAAGCTATTTGAGTGTAGAATACATACGAATGTGATATCCAAATGTGGGACCAAGGAGGAGTCGCCCCTTCTCAAAAACATGCCCCAAAGAGGACAAATTAACGACCATATCAATATGGGGCTCAAATGAAAGGTCTTTGGGAGTTAATCACGAATCTGATATCAATATTCGGGAAGAAGTTTCTATGGGGCCACCCCACCCCATAACACCACCCAAAGAGGAAGTATTTGCTGACCATTGCATTATGAGGCTCAAATAAGAGGTATTTTAGAGTAGGACACGAATCTGATATGTATTTTCAAGTCCGAGTCACTGAGTGGCAGTCCCATTCCTCAAACCGGTCATGTTTGCTGACTATGGAAATATGGGGCTCAAATGAAAGGTATTTGGGAGTAGACCACGAATCTGATATCAACATTCGGGACCAACTGTCTTGGGAACGTCACAACACCTTAAAAACGTCCAAGTAGGACGTATTAGCTAGCCAAGACAATTTGGGTCTTCCAGACAGTAGAGCTCTATACTGATAACTTTTAGAGTCCATACCCCAAATCGTACTTATTTGCTGACTTTTGCAATAAGGGGTTTGAATGAAAGGTATTTGAGATTAGAAAACGAATTTGATATCCAATTTTGAGGCCAATGCCAATATGGGGTTCAAATAAATGAAGTGTCGATATATGAGAATAGAGAAGCTGATATATTTTCAGGGCTAAATGTTTGGGGGACAACCCCACCCCCCAAAACACCCCTAAATCGGACATATTTACCCACCACGTCAATGTGGGGCTCAAATGAAAGGTATTGGGGAATAGAACACGAAATTGATACCCACTTTCGGGACCAATTTTCTGGGGGTCTACCCCTTTACCAAAATACCCCACAAACAACAATTCTTTACTGACCATCGCAATATGGGGCTCAGATAAAGGTATTTGGGACAATGTGGGAGCATGTTTTTGGGGTATCGCCCCTTCCCCAAAACACCCCTCAAAGGGTAAAAATTTGCAGATCATGCCAATGTGTGGTTTAAATGAAAGATATCTGAGATTAGAAAACAAATTTTATAACCAACTTTGGCCTCAAGGGTTTGGGGGACGCCTCATCCTATACACTCTACTTAAACCAATGGCAATTTAAGGTTTAAATAAATGGTATTTGAGAGAAGAGCACGATGCTGATATTTTTTCAGGGCCAAGTGTCTGGGGCACCACCTCACCCCCGAAAACACCCGTAAATCGGACATCATGAGAATATTGGGCTGAAATAAAGTCTTTTTAGAAGGGAGTACATCTAACATCCAAACTTAAATGACATTAAACCCTCCGAGTAAAATTTGTAGTCCTATAAAGATCAAATGCGATTCAGATAAAGACACTTACATGGTTATACTTTTAGTCAAGCGATATGCATGTTGTATTTTCGTAGCATGATATTTCACTAAAAACTCTTAAATTGTTGAAAATAAATATTCCAAGTATAATTTTGTTCCATATAAAGTAAAAGAAGGCGCAGCGGAGCGGGCCCGGTTCAGCTAGTACTTGTATAAACACCATATAAAGTCGCCCATTCTTTGCTAAAATTCGTTGAGGATTTAAAGTTTCTCATAAAAATTTCGTAGTTGGTTTTTCTTAGTGTACGTACATAAAGACACTCAAGAATATTTCTACTTTATAGGGTGGCATATCGATATTCCGAGGTTTCACAAACGGAATGACTAGATTAATATTTCCCAAGTTTATGAGTTGCGCTTTTAAAATTTACCAAATTATGTTCACTATTTATTTATTAACCCACTGTGCCATTTGACCACTGCGACTGCAACACTCTGTTGTTATCATTGACTTTCAGCCATCAAAGCAAAACTGCAGAAGCATTCATGTAGCCAGCGGCAAAAACAATGCCGCCTTTCTTTCACTTTTCACAGATGTCTTTAGACAAAAGTAATAACAACTGCAGCGCAGCAGCAGCAACCCAAAACAACGACAACAACAATAAGACATTTAACAATAAGCAACAAAAGCTTGTGCGAAAATGTTTCTCGATTTGTATGCAATACGAAAAACACCAAAGAGAATAATCCACCGGCACCAGTGAAGTAAGATGCAAAAACAACTACAATGGGGATACGAGTACAAATCAATCGGTGGCTAATGCCTGTAGTCGTATGAGTAAAGGCGAGAGAGTATGAGTACTCACTTTGGGGAGTATAATCATACAATACTCTCTAAAAATGTCTTTAACAATAAACTTAGTAATATATCGTTAGAAAGCAAACGTATTATCCGATTACGTTGGTTTATTATTTTGTTGTTGTTGTTATTGTGATTTGTGAGATGCAGAAGAGTATTTGGCTTGGAACAGGTTTTCGTTGCATTTTCTTTTAAATTTCATTTTGTTTTTATTGTTGTTATTTGCCATTGGGGTTCGCCTGTTGAGGTCATACAGGTGGTTTTTGGTGGGATAATCGGCGAAAATTGATTACAATGCATTAAACACAGGCACACAGCCACACATACACATACACACACACATATAAATATAATTGCTTTCGTCGAACTTGAGATGAGGTTTTGTTTTGCATTTTTCTTTGCTGCTTTTCTGAGAAAACATAAGGCCAACTCATTTGCTATAAGAGAAAGGTCACATTTGTGTATGGACACTTAGACAAGGAGCAAAGCTCGGTTTGAGGGAGGGTTTTAAAGTGGTTTTATTGCAGCTAATTTGAATTGCTGTGCAAACGTTTTCTTTAAAATCCTTAGGGAATTTTATTTGTGATAAACTCTAGATATAGATAGACTAATAAAAATGACTGGTAGGAGATATTTAAATACTCAACACGAGGGCTGTTCGGAAACTTCTTAGCCTATCATAAGAGAGAGAATAGTTAGTCTTATTCTGTTTGTAACTCCTCGAAATATTCGTCTAAGACCCCATGAAGTATATATATTCGTGATCGTCATGACATTTTAAGTCGATCTAGCCATGTCCGTCCGTACCCCCCCTTACGTCCGTCCTTCCTTTCATCCGTCCGTCTGTCTGTCGAAAGCACGCTAACCTTTGAAGGAATAAAGCTAGGCGCTTGAAATCTTGAACAAATACTTTTTATTAGTGTAGATCGGTTGGGATTGTAAATGGGCTATATCGGTCCATGTGTTGATATAGCTGCCATATAAACCGATCTTGGGTCTTGACTTCTTGAGCCTCTAGAGGGCGCAATTCTTATCCGATTGAATTGAAATTTTGCACGACGTGTTTCGCTATGACTTCCAACAACTGTGCCAAGTATGGTTCAAATCGGTCCATGTTTTGATATTGCTGCCATATAAACCGATCTTGGGTCTTAAATTCTTGAGCCTCTGGAGGGCGCAATTCCCATCCGATTTGGCTGAAATTTTGCACGCGGTGTTTTGGTATCACTTTCAACAGCTGTTTTAGGTATGCTTCAAATCGGTCCATGTTTTGATATAGCTGCCGCTTCTAGAGGGCGCTTCCTATCCGTCTTGGCTGAAATTTTGCATGACATATTTTATTATAACTTTCAAAAACTGTGCCAAATAAGGTTCAAATCAGTTTATAACCTGATATAGCTCCCATACAAACCGATCTGGAATCTTGACTTCTTGACCCTCTAGAGGTCGCAACTGTTATCCTATTTGCCTGAAATTTTGTTCGACAAATCCTCTCATGACCATAAACATACGTGTTTACTATGGTCTGAATGGGACTATAGCCTGATACAGCTCCATATAAATCGATCTCTTTATTTTATTTCTTGAATCCCCAAAGGGCGCAATTCTTATTCGAATTGGCTGACATTTTACACAGGTCTCCCACATATAATTTTATAGTGGTCCGAACCTGACCATATCTTGATATCGCTCTAATAGCAGAGCAAATCTTTTCTTTTATCTTTTTTTGTTGCCTAAGAAGAGATGCCGGGAAAAGAACTCGACAAATGCGATCCATGGTGGGGGGTTTATAAGATTCGGCCCGGCCGAACTTAGCACGCTTTTACTTGTTTCTGCTTATACCGCGCTTTTTGTGATAGGATAAGAAGTTTTCGCACCGCCCTCGTATATTATATAAGGTTTTTATTTAATCAATTTATTTGTTTTTTTGGATTTCCCAAGTATTGAAACGGTGTCCCTGGTAGCGAAGTTGGTAGCGTGCTCGAATTAACAGAGCGGGGCTCGTGGTTTTGATTCCCATCAGAGGCTACTATGGTATCACAATGGATTAAAATAGTCTAAGTGAGTTTGTGTGGAAAAAAGACTGCAACCCTTACCTGAACTATTCAATGGGTTGCCCAAAAAGTAATTGCGGATTTTTCATATAGTCGGCGTTGACAAATTTTTTCACAGCTTGTGACTCTGTAATTGCATTCTTTCGTCTGTCAGTTATCAGCTGTTACTTTTAGCTTGCTTTAGAAAAAAGGTGTAAAAAAAGTATATTTGATTAAAGTTCATTCTAAGTTTTATTAAAAATGCATTTAAATACTTTCTTTTAAAAAATCCGCAATTACTTTTTGGGCAACCCAATAGCTATAAAAAATTATATTTAAAATTAATAAGTTTTCCACATACACTTAGGCAAATTTTATGCAAAAACCAACTTTCTAATGTTAATTTGTTGCAGAACAAACCCGATAAGCATTCGAAGAAAATTATTTGCTCTAATTCTCAAAGCTTTCATGAAATACCCCCTTTACAATTCTTCACTCCATACCATTCAGCAGTCACTTAACATTTCTATTGACTTATAATTTACTATGTTTGCAACGTCCATCATTTGCCTAATCACATTTAAATCTCTCTTAAATTCCCATGTCATAGACTTTAAAGATAACAAAGAAGGCTGATGCAAATTTCTAGATCTCTTGTCTCCAGATGTTGATCACTTAGTTTAGAAAAAGAGGGTTGACTAAATAAAACGATTTGCATATGAGAAGCCTATGAAAGCAAAACGCATTCAACAGACATACCCTTGCAATATTCATAGCCAAACTGAAAGTCTTCTATGACGGTTTACTCTTCATTCTGTGTTGTCTGTTGCAGTAATAAATTAAAAAAAAAAAAACAAAAACAACAACTTGCCGTCAAAGTTAATTTGCAATCATCAAAATGTAAATATGACAATGGCTATGTAGACCCAGACAATGTCTGAGACAAACAAGATGCTGTTGAGTACAGCAGAGCAAAGATGGGGCAAAGGAACGACAAAAAACAACGATCACATCGCATAGAGTGTAGAATGAAGTGAAGAAATGAAATGAAATTAAATTCAATTCAATGAATAAATTGCAACTAAAACTTGGCAAAACGCAATGCAAGTGAATAATTTTAAGGCAAAATTGGTGAAAAAAAAAAACAAAAATATTGTCGAGATAGAGGAGAAGTAGAGAAATACAGTGGAATGGAAACTATAAAAATCAATTTGTGTTTGTTTGTTTGTTTGTGTGTTCCTTAGAGAAATACAGTGGAATGAAAATATAAAAATCAATTTGTGTTTGTTTGTAGGTTTGTTTGTTTGTTTGTGTGTTCCTTATAGACCCAGAAACGACTGAAGCGATTTTCTTGAAATTTTCACAGATGGTGCATAATGAGCCCATGGTGAAAATAAGGTACTACATTTTTTGAAATCTGAAGGGGGGGCGGACCCTCCCCCTTACTCTAATTTTCAGAAACGCCAGATCTCGGAGATGCGGTTTAAGCGAAATTTTATGTGCTCTCATATAGTACCCTAAAAATTAAAATTTGGTAACCAAATTTCGGATGGGGTACCTAGGGGGGCTGTCCCACCCTAAAACCTACCAAACATATATTTAGACCAATCACAATATGGGACTCAAATGAAAGGTATTTAGGATAAGAAAAACGTGTCTGATATCCAATTGTCGGACCAAGTGCTAGGGGGACCACCCCAAGCCCCTAAACACCCCTAAATAGGACATATTTACCGACCATGGCAATATGGGATTCAAATGAAAGGTATTTGCGAGTAGAATACGAATCTGATATCCAAATGTGGGACCACGTTTCTGGGGATCCACCCTTCACAAAAACACCCCCCAAACAGGACTTATTTACTGACCATGGGAATATGGAGCTTAAATAAAAGGTATTTGAATGTAGAATTCGAATCTGATATACAAATATGGGACCAAGTGTTTGGGGGGCCGCCTCTCACTAAAAACTTCCCTCAAAAGGGGACAAAATTACGACCATGGCAATATGGGGCTCAAATGAAAAGTATTTGGGAGTAAAGCACGAATTTAATATCAATATTCGGGAAAAGTGTCTATGGGGCCACCCTATGCTGTTATATTTTCCGGGCTTAGTGTTTGGGGGCATATTTACCGACTATGTCAATGTGGAGCTTAAATGAAAGGTATTGGGGGGTAGAGCAACAATTGATACCCATTTTCGGGACCAATTTTCTGGGGGTCTACCCCTTTCCCAAAATAGCCCACAAACAGCAATTTTTTAGTGACCATCGCAATATGGGGCTCAAATTAAGGTATTTGGGAGTAGAATACGAATTTGGTATCCAAATGTAGGACCATGTATTTAGGGCATCACCCCATCCCCAAAGGGTTAAAATTTTTCGACCATACCAATATGTGGCCCAAATGAAAGGTATTTGAGATTAGAAAACGAATTTGATAACCTTTTTTGGGGCCATGTGTTTGGGGGACGCCTCATCCTGTAAACTCCTCTTAAATTAATGGTATTTTAGAGAAGAGCACAATGCTGATATTTTTTCAGGGCCAAGTATCTGGGGACCATCTCTTCCCCCGAAATCACCACTAAATCCGACATCATGAGAATAGCGGTCTGAAATGAAGTATTTTAAGAATGAAGTACACCTTACGTCCAAACTTAAATTCGTAGAGCAATAAAGATCATATGGGATTCAGACAAAGGCACTTATATTGTAAAACTGTTAGTCAAGTTAGCATGGTATTTCACTAAAAGATCTTTAATTGTTGAAAATAAATATTCCAAAAACTTTTGTTCCATATAAAGTAAAAGATGGCGCAGCGGAGCGGGCCTGGCGTTTTAAAAGTTATCATATGAAGAAAAAATACTCAAGACTTTGTTTCGAATTTCAGCCAAATCGGAAGAAAATTTAGGCTTCTAGAAATCAAATTTGGGGTTCGGTTGATATGGGGGCTATATCAGTTTATAGACCAACTAGGAATGTATCTCTCGATTATATTTCTCGACCCTCTTGGGGGCGTATACTTATCCAATTTGGGTGAAATTTTACAAATTAACTTTTCTAACATGTCAAATATGGTCTGAACCGGTCCATAACCTGATGAAGCTTACATATATACCGATCTCCCGATTTTACATTTTAAGCCCTTAGAGGACGCAATTCTTATCCCATTTGGCTGAAATTTTGCATAGCGACTATTCATATGACTTCCAATTAAGGTACCAAGTATGGTTCCACTCACTTAAAAAAGTGATATAGCCCATATAAACCGACCCCCCGAATATAAGGGGTCAGTACCCATAATGTTAAGAGCGCTACGTCCAATTTAGCGATGAGGCTCATTTCTGGCTGGATGGCTTCGTCAATAAGCATAAGATACACGTACTCCATGAGTCATCATCGTATGCTGTGTCATGAGTCATCATTACGTTTTGGTGCGGTTTATGGGCCGGCAGCTTCATTGGGCCGTACTTCTTCCGTGATGATCAAGACCGGCACGTAACTGGAACATCAAAACATTTTTCAGCCGTGGTCATCCCCTCCTAATGCTGGCGACATTTGTGAGGTACTTTGCCATGTAAAAACTTCTCTCCAAAGAGTTGTTGCTCTGCAGCACGCCGTTCGGACTCGGCTATAAAAAGGAGGTCCCTTATCATTGAACTTAAAATTTAACCGGACAGCGTTTTAGTCAGACAGCAATCCCCACGTACTCCATGAGTCATCATTGTATGCTGTGTCATGAGTCATCATTACGTTTTGGTGCGGTTTATGGGCCGGCGGCTTCATTGGGCCGTACTTCTTCCGTGATGATCAAGACCGGCACGTAACTGTGAATGGGAATCGCTACCATTCAATGATAACAGAATATTTTTGGATCATATGAACTTGGAGGCCACCGTAGCGCAGAGGTTAGAATGTCCGCCGATGACGCTGAACGCCTGGGTTCGAATCTGCAGGCAGGAACATCAGAAAATTTGTCAGCGGTGGTCATCCTCTCCTAATGCTGGCGACATTTGTGAGGTACTTTGCCATGTAAAAACTTCTCTCCAAAGAGTTGTCGCTCTGCAGCACGCCGTTCGGACACGACTATAAAAAGGAGGTCCCTTATCATTGAGCTTAAAATTTAATCGGACAGCACTTATTGATTTGTGAGAAGTTTGCCCCTGTTCGTTAATGGAATGTTCATGGCCACATTTGCATTTGCATGATCTTGGGGTGGTCCCAACAGGGTGGCGCCACAAGCCACACAGCGAATGTCGCAATCAATTTATTGAAAACCAAGTTTGAAGAACGTGTTATCTCACGAAATGGTCCAGTCGATTGGCCCATATAAAGTTGTGCTTCGACTTGACTTCGTGTGCCCCTCCATCCGCAATTATTATCGGATTGGGCTAAACTTGGTCTTGTTACGTCTTTCAACAATTGTATCAAGTACTATCCAAATCGGTATGTTATCTGATATAGGTCCCATGTCAACCAATCTCCCGATTTGGGATCTTGAGGCCCAGGAAGACGCAATTGTTGTCAGATTTGGATAAAATGTTTAACGTAATATTCTGTTACAACTTCCAACCATAGTGCTAGGGACGGTCTAAATCGGTCTATAAACAGATATAGCTCCCTTCTAAACCGACCTTCGAATTGAAATTTTGAGCTCCTGAAAGCTGCAATTGTTGTCCGATTTGTTTGAATTTTTGAACATACTGTTCTGTTGCAAATTCCAACAACCATGATAAATACGATTCAAATCGGTGTATAACCGGATACAGCTTCCATATAAACTAAACTCCCGATTTGGTCCAGGTCCTGGAAGCCGAATTTGCTGTCCGATTTGGCATGTAACGTTCTGTTACAACTTCCAAAAACAGCGCTAAATACTGTCTAAATCGGTCTATAAATGGATATAGCTCCCATATAAACCGAACTCCCGATTTGACATCTTGAGCCCCTAATAGCCGAAATTGTTATCCGATTTGATTGAAATTTTGAACGTAGTATTCTGTTGCAGCTTCCAACAAACATGCTAAATTCGACTCAAATCGGCGTATAAACTGATACACCTCCCATATAAACTAATCTCCCGATTTGAGAATTTGAGCCCCTGGAAGCCGCAGTCGTTATCCAATTTACTTAAAATTTTGCACGTAGCGTTCTGTTATGACTGTTAATATCCAAGGTAATTATAGTCCAAATTGTTTTATATCTTGATTTAGCAACCATATAAGCCGATCTCCCGATTAGATTTCTAAGTCCTCTAGAAGCTTTAATTTTTGCCTAGTTTGACCGAAATATAGTAGGTAATGTCTACATATGTCCCTCAACTTAGTTCATTTGTGTACATTATTAACAGAATCTATGATGGTGGCTTCCCAAGATTCGGCTCAGCCGAGCTTACACTAGTGTCGACATTGGTGCCATGATGCGTATGGTTACTGTTAATAACTACAATTTATATCAATCATACGCAAATGTACCAAAATTGCTGCAGTTAGAGAAAGAAAACGAAAAAAATGTTGCCCATGCACATTCCATTAAGGAAGAGGGGCAAACTTCTTACTTATCAATGGGGCCTCCTTTTATAGCCGAGTCCGAAAGGCGTGCCGCAGTGCAACACCTGTTTGGAGAGAAGTTTTTACATAGCATAGTACCTCCCAAATGTTGCTAGGAGGGGAAAACCACCGCTGAAAATTTTTTTCTGATGTTAATGCCAAGGTTTGAACTTGGGCGTTTAGCGTCATAGGCGGACATGCCAACCTCTGCGCTACGGGGGCCTCCAATAGAGTATTCCTGATGTAATATTCTTTTATTTCCAGAAATATAAGCAAAACCGAAAATTTGCATTCAACATCTTGCCATCATTTCTAAAACACTTTTAGCTTCGGCAACAAACCGTTGTTGCCGCAGTTCCACTCAATGTATATCACATCATAAAGACAAAAGCGAAACCGATAAAGCATAAGCAACTCAATGTTATCTTAACAGCGGCTCAAACGCACATACCTCTCTCAAACACACACACTCTCTCCCACTGAATGTCACTATACGTCGCTATATCGCTATCTAGCTAACATCCTCAGCTCCTTCCTACACATTTTGTCATTTGACAGAACTTTATGACAGACACACATCAAATTTGATTTAATAAAATCAAAAAAAATTTTTTGCAGGTTCGGTCTTATAACTCACACAAGCTAACAAACATTCCTGCATAACTTGCTGGTATTCATTTAAGCATAGCTATGGTGTGCGAATTAGATTGAGGGAGAGAGAGAGTGAGAGAGAACGAGTATGGGTGTGAGCGAGAGTACACATGTTTATTATGGTGTTGCGTGAAATAGCTTTACATTCATAGACTCATATTTTAATTACGATTTTTTATTTTATGTCTGATAATTGTAATTACATTTTATTAACATTTAGTTAATTAATTAATTTATTGTGTTTATGATGATGACGGTGATGGATATATGACAAATATTGTATACCAAGTGTTTGTTTTTTGAACTTGCTGGCTTAAGCGAATGGGGGTGAGTTGAAAGAAAATATAAATGCTTTAGAAAAGTAAAGTAAAGGAATGATTATTATTATGGAAATTTGGCTATTAGAGGTAAATTACCAATAAATAAAAGCAATATGGTAAAAAATACTAAATTTTTGGTTTATTCATGGTCTTTTTCTTATATAGAATATTTGTTTCAATTCAATATTTTTATACCTTCCACCAAATTTCGTCGTTCTGTTTGTAACACCACGAAATATGCGTCTGAGACCCTATAAAGTATACATATTCTTGATCGTCATGACATTTTAAGTCGATCTAGCCATGTCCGTTCGTCTGTCTGTCCGTCCGTCTGTCTGCCTGTCGAAAGCAAGCTAACTTTCGAAGAAGTAAGGCCAGACGCTTGAAATTTTGCACAAATACTTCTTATTAGTGTAGGTCGGTTGGGATTGTAAATGGACCAAATCGGTCCATGTTTTGATATAGCTGCCATATAAACCGATCTTGGGTCTTGACTTCTTGAGCCTGTAGAGGGCGTAATTCTCATCCGATTACGCCTGTAGAGGGCGTAATTCTCGTCCGTCTGAAATTTTACTCGTAGTATTTTGGTATTTCTTACAACAACTGTGCTAAGTATGATTCAAATCGGTTCATAACCTGGTATAGCTGCCATACAAACCGATCTGGGGTCTTGACTTCTTCATCTCTTAGAGGGCGTAATTGTTTTCCGATTTGGCTGTAATTTTGCACGTGGTGTTTTGGTATTACTTCCAACAACTGTGCTAAGTATGATTCAAATCGGTTCATAACCTGGTATAGCTGCCATATAAACCGAACTGGGGTCTTGACTTCTTCATCTTTTAGAGGGCGTAATTCTTATCCGATTTGGCTGAAATTTTACACATGGTGTTTTAGTGACACTTCCAACAACTGTGCTAAGTATGATTCAAATCGGTTCATAACCTGGTATAGTTGCCATATAAACCGATCTTGGATCTTGACCTTTTGAGCCGCTGGAGGGCGCAGTTCTCTTCCGATTTGGCTGAAATTTTGCATGACGTGTTTTGCTATTTCCTTCAACAACTGTGCTAAGTATGGCGCAAATCGGTACATAACCTGGTGTAGCTGCCATATAACCGATGTGGGATCTTAACTTCTTGAGCCTCTAGAGGGCGCAATTCTCATCCGATTTGGAACAAATTTTGTACAACGGCTTACGAGAAATCCATGGTGGTGGGTACCCAAGATTCGGCCCGCAAAAACTTGGTACGCTTTTACTTTTGTTATTGATTTAAAATAAAACATATAGCCCACTGTGTACTTTAATGTTCATATATTATAAGCATTTTGTTTGGGTTTTTCATAAATGTTATATGTTTTTTAGATAAATTTTCTCGCTTCAAATACCAGATGTAAATTTTTCAATATTAAAAAAAATGCTTTACTGAGATCATAATAACACATATTCTATACATGAAAGCAATTCGATGACCACTTTAAGCACTAGGGATAATTGAATATTCCAATGCTGGTGTGAATACAAAACTTATAGTTTTATAGAATGAAATCATCTTGAATATTTTATCTACATTTGGATTTAGAACGCTTTTTCAATTCACAATCATGGTTTATTCTGGAATATTACCAAAAGTTCTCTAAATATCAAATGAACCGATTTTGAGCAAACTTCATAGGTATTGTGGTAGTTGTTGATTAAAGCGTGGTACAAATTTTTGGCAAGATGTGTCAATATATGCGCTTGCGGTAGCTCAAGGAGTGAAAAGTGATATCAAAACACCAAGTGCAAAATTTCAGTCAAATCGGACGAGAATTGCGCCCTCTAGAGGCTCAAGAAGTTAAGACCCAAGATCTGTTTATATGGCAGCTATATCAAAACATGGACCGATTTGGCCCAATTTCAATCCCAACCGACCTACACTAATAAAAAGTATTTGAGCAAAATTTCAAGCGGCTAGCTTTACTCCTTTAAAAGTTAGCATGCTTTCAACAGACAGATGGACGGACGTGGCTAGTTCGACTTAAAATGTCACGACGATCAAGAATATATATACTTCATGAGGTCTTAGACGCATATTTTGAGGTGTTACAAACAAAATGACGAAATTAGTATACCCCCTTCCTATGGTGGAGGGTATAAAAATGAATGTTGATGAATCTTACAAACTATTTTGATAAGGTTAAACACTTTTATCCACAGATGCCCGGACACCTAATACTCCTTTGCTCTTCTATACTCACATTTTAATATATAAAACATATTTTTGAAGTAATAAAATATAAAATTTATTAAAAAATTATGTATAGAGAATAAGAAAACACTTACGCTGTTGTTGTTCCACCACGCGGCATTTTGTTCAGATGGCGATCACGCATTTACAACAAAACAATGAAGAATATTTGCACCAACAAAGTTTTTGTTTATATTTAAATTTGTTTTTCACTTTTCAAATTCGTCGCGTATTTTTGTTAAGGTTTTTATTATGTTTTTCTACGTAAAGCTTCTAAATACCAAACAAAATTGGCAAATGATGAAATGGGAAAATTAGAATAGTAACACAGCAGGGCAAAAAATGAGAAGAGGAGAATACAAACACACAAAGCTAGAAACTAATGAAGAAAAATCGACGAACAAAGACGTCACGCGTTTGATTTTGGCAGTGGACAGTGGGCAGACAGGCAGTGTAGTAAGTGAAATGAAATGAATAAATAAATAGGAGCGTCTCTCAATTACACTTTTAGTTTTATGTGATGCTGCTTCATTTCAGTTTATTGTTCTTCCGTTGTACGAAAGTAAATACTGAGTAGGTATTTACATAATACTAAAATTATAGTGGTGTATTTAGACACAATTAAACTATAGTAGTGGCAAGTTTTCATTTTCATTAAGGTACTTGTTTTATTACTTTTCTTTCTCTCTAGTCGTAAGGGCATTAATCAACTTTAAATATTAATTTCCGTTAGAAATCGTTGTTGTCGTTGTCTCTAATGAAAAACTTCCCTTCAAACTAAATCCCAAAGCCCCTTCTTACTCTCTCACTCTCCCTCTCTCTCTTTCGCTCGTTGTCTCACAAGAATGCGAGTATGAATGACAATGGCGTTGGCGACGGCGACGGCGACGGCAACAATTAATTTTCATAACGCCATGCAATTGCCGGCATACACGAGTGAGTATCTATGTCGCTGTCTATTGCCATTGCACAGACAATATCAACAACAACCAGCAAAAGTAGCAACAAATAACAACAAGAACAACAATATCACAAGTATTTGTAAGGCACAATAAATAACATGAAAACTTTTCGTGTTGTTTTGCGCTATATGGAAAAAACTATTTTTTTTATTAACAATTGAATTATTAAAATGTTCACACACATGAAGATGACACTGTGAGTGAGTCCTAAGTCTATGCTTGTGTGTGTGTGTGTGTTTGCGTGTGTAAATTGAGATGAGAAAACTATTGCAAACGATCTCACGTTCTTTGCACATCGCACAAATTACACTGCTCTACAATAACAACAGTTAGTAAAAAGCACAGACTTTTTTGGAGTGGGAGGGGGTTATATTGTAGTAAAAGTGGAAACATTGAGAATGCAATAAAGGATTTGGGTTAGGCAGAGTTACTGGCATGAGCAAATATTTTTGCATTCATTGTGTTATGAGGTTTAGAAATAAGATGCCTCAATAGACTTCAATTTCATATAAGAAGTTTTGCAATGCCCTTCAACACCCGCGGCAACTATGTTTCACAAAGGCAGATAAATAATAACAGCCCCCATATAAAATGATCGCTTAATTTAATATCTTTTAGAGCTCTGTTCAAATTTAGATGTGTGCTTTACAACCTACTCTATATTAGTTGATATGTAGATCACCATTGATTCATTTTACAAAATCCGCTGAAGAAGGTTCATGGCGAACCATAAATCGCAATAAGGATAGCCAGTCAAATGTTTTTAGTAACACCAAACTTTTGCTGGCTTTCCAATGTTACACCAAAACCTCGATTTGCATCCTCAGCTTGAAATTTGGAACTTGAGGTGCAGTTATGTCATCAAACCCTTTCCTATGTACTAAAACGGTTCAGATAAGGCCAAAAGTAACAATTGAAAGGGCATTAAGTATGGGCAGATCGAGCTTTGGATAATCTCCTACTCAGACAGATACATTTAACACAATTCACCATAGTCCGGTAAAAAATACATAATTTATGATCCCATAGCAGCTATTTCTTAATTAGGTCCGATTAGAACCAAACTAGACACGGCCATCGAAGGGTCTAAAACAATTCTCTGTTCACCACTATCTTCTATTATATAAAAATGAAAGTGGTGCGCTTTGTTTGTTTATTCTGAATAGACTCAAAAACGACTGAACCGATTTTCATGAAATTTTCACAGATGGCGGAGTTTAGCTCCTTGGTGAAAATAGGGTATTTCATTTTGTGATATGGGCGAGGGGGTGGACTCTCCGCCCTACCCTCAAAAACCGCCCAAAAATGTCATGTTTACCTATTGGGGCAGTATGGGTATCAAACGAAAGGTGCTTGAGAGTAGAATACGAAAATTACATAAAAACTTGGGTAAATCGCCCCACCCCAAAATTATGCCCCAAAAGGATATGCATACCAAACGGGACAATATGATATTCTAATGAGAGTTATTTGAGAGTTAAATGTGAATATAAATAATTTTCAAATTTGGACCATGACAAAAGGGAGCCGCAAACACTTTTGTAATTTCAACGAAATCGGGTAATAAATGCTGCTTTTGTTGGTCCAAGAACTTAAATCGGAAGATCGGAATTTAATGCAGCTATTGAGTTGAACACGGGTGTCAAGGGGTCTAACATAACTCATTGTGCTAAATTTCATTGAAGTCGGATAATAAATGTACCTTTTTAAGGCTCAGGACCCGAAATGAGGGATGTCATTGCCTCCTACTCAGTTAACAGAATACAATAGCTGTCAGTTCATAGCATCAATCCAAAACCGTTATCTTAATCACATTTCAGTGCACGCGCCAGAGTCAAGGTCCATTTGATTGGAGAGTACAGGAGTACATCACTCCTGAGACTACATTAATTAGTAGAACACCCCTGTGTGGGGATACTTAGGCAACTGGTGGCATCCGTTCGACATAGTCGAGCCTTATTGTAGCACGTCCTAAGTCTTCGCCGCTCGTAGTCGGGGGCTGCTTAATCTTCGCAACTAAGCACTAAGCTAAGTTGCATCCGCCACCTACTGACCCCATTGCTAGCCTGAGCTCATCTCTACCCTCAGTTTCCTTTGGGATGCCCAAATTTTCTGTTTACTCTGAGACATATCAAGAAGAACATTTAGGCTTTAAGAAACTAGATCCAACAATCCCACTACTGTACTCACAACCTCTTCTTACAGAACAGGCCTTCAGAATATTGATCAGAATGCTGTTACCAACCGAATATAGTCATTTGTGGACGACCTCTATCTATTGCAGATGATAAGAGGGAACTCCTAAGGCCTGGAGGCCACTGCAGCGCAGAGGTTAGCATGTCCACCTATGACGCCAAACGGCTGAGTTCGAGTCCTAGCGAGAATATCAGAAAAAAATCAGAAAAATGTTTCAGCGGTGTTTAACCCCTCCCAATGCAGTCGACATTTGTAAAGTATCATGCTATGTAAAAACTTCTCCCCAACAGATGCCGCACCGCGGCAAGCCGTTCGGATTCCGCTATAAAAAGCTTAAAACTTGAATCTGACAGCCCTGTGCGTTAAATTCTCTTATGATTCCAAAAACTATGTAAGTGTGGCCCAAGTCGGTACTTATTCAATCGCCATACATATTTAAATATTTTGATTTTTAAATAATTTTTTGTAAAACAGTGTTATTGATTACATATTAGCGTTAGGGAAGACGCCACCACAGCAATGGACAGACACCAATTTAGGCGCGTCAAAATAATAACGAAGGCAATGGACACAACAATTTAAAAGCAATAGATTCTCGTCTGCTCAATGTCGGGTATTGATGATCGAAAACACGTACATGTACGCACACACACCCACACCCACTCCATAGAAAATATCTCACTCACAAAATGTATGTGAAGGAATGTGCCTTGAATATTCAAGCACAGTTACAAAATTTAAAATGCAAATCAAAATCGAAAATTCAAAAGAAATGCTCTAAAATCCAAACACAACACAAGCTTAAAAAACAAAAACAAAAGAACTCCCTATTACAAAGCTTTCGTTGCCATTTCTAAAGGGGAGTAATGGGTATAACGATTTTAGAAATATTCCCAAACACGTAAATAACAAATTGATCTCTTTTTTTAGGGATCCATTGTATCAAAAATATTCTCTGCTATTTCAATGTTTATTTAGGCAACAACTAGCGCCAACGACACTTGAATCCTCAGGTTGTTTTGTTTATTTTAACAAATTGGCTAGTCTCAAATTAAACGATTTCTCAGCGTATAAGTGAAAGAAAGAATTGTTGTTGAAAAACACATCCGAAAAATTACACCGTACACCCGGACGGACAACTGGACAGACGGTCCGCTTTGTTGCACAACCCTCGAATGGTGTTGATGTATAGATTTGCTTGAATGGGATATGGGGTTCATTTATTTTGAAGTTTTGTTTACATTTTTCCACACGATTTGGTATAGGCGATTTATATTTTTTTTTATTTTTTTTTTTTATACAAACGCGAACCGTTTAACCGTTGGTATTGGCGCCCGACGAACTTCACTAACTAACTGAACAAATAATTTGCCAACACAATGGATAAAGTACTTGGAGGAGCACATAAACACTCACACACGATCACATTGGCTCGCGACTATAACAGCAGCCGCAGAAGTAATAACAGCAACAACAGCAACAACAACTATAAGCTGCATTAGCAAACGAATGGCAACGACAAAGATCGCCGATTTGTCGTGTTCATTTTGTTTTTCCTATGTTGAAGCAAATTGTTGTTGTATCTTTTCGGCAAGAGATGATGTTGTTTACATGGCTAATGTTAAACTTTTCCCCCAAATGTTAACCGCTGACTGTTAACTGATTATACAGCGCCCGACAAACTTCACTACTTAACTGAACAAACAATTGCCATCAAAATAGATAAAATACCCAGTTGTCCAGGCAGTAACCAGTTGGCATCATCATCTAGTTCAGTAGCTAACGTTTAAAGCCAACTTTGTCCCTGCAGTTTCATTTTACCCAAAATTCTAGGAAATGTAGTTATTTATGCATTAGGCTTTCAAATACTATTTACCCAACTAGTAACAAATACTGGTGATAGGAGTCAGTTTAAAAACATTATCGTGCTTCTTGCTTGAACAAGATTCACTAATAGAATGTTAGGTCACTTGCGAAAGTGGATAGGCCCCATTAACATCATTAAGGATGTCAAATATGCCGATTGAAAATGTCATCAAATAGAAAAAAATGTAAACAAAGAATGAATGTAAAAAAGTGAGCAAGTTGACATATTCAATGCCAAGTACTACCAAAAATTAAGACAAGTAAAATAGTGCTAAGTTCGGCCGGGCTGAATCTTATATACCCACCACCACGGAACGCATTTGTCAAGTTCTTCGCTCGGTATCACTTTTTAGGCAACTAAACAATAATGAATAAGAACTGCTTATGGAGGTATTTTCTGCCAAATCGGGTGAGAATTGCGCCCTCTAGAGGCCCAAAAAGTCAAGATCCCAGATCGGTTTATATGGCAGCTAGATCATGTTATGTACCGATTTGCGCCTTACTTAGCACAGTTTTTGGAAGTCATAACAAAACACCTCATGAAAAATTTCAGCCAAATCGGATGAGAATTGCGCCCTCTAGAGGCTCAAGAAGTCAAGACCCAAGATCGGTTTATATGGCAGCTATATAAAAACATGGACCGATTTGGCCCATTTACAATCCCAACCATTCTACACTAATAGAAAGTATTTGTGCGCCTAGCCTTACTCTTTCGAAAGTTAGCGTGCTTTCGACAGACAGACGGACATGGCGATCAAGAATATATATACTTTATGGGGTCTCAGACGCATATTTCGAGGTGTTACAAACATAACGACGAAATTGTAATGCTTATTGCCTTATTCTATCCTTAACACCATGATAACGGTAGGCAAGAGGATGCGTGGAAGACTACCAAACATAAGATGATGAGTTCAAATCACCTCGTCCACCACTGACAAAGCTTACAAAATCGGGTAATAAATAAAGCTTTTATGAGCTTCAGACCCTTAACCGGTATATCGGTCTATATGACAGCTATATCTAAATAAAGTCCGATCTGAACCATATTTGGGACCTATATTGGGTGGCCTTAAGCTACTCATTGTTTAAATTTCAGCGAAATCGGTTAAAAAATAAAGCTTTTATGGGCTTCAGACCCTTTATCTGGAGATCGGTCTATATGACAGCTATATCTAAATATAGTCCGATCTGTGCCATATTTCGGTCAGATGTTGAGAGCTTTAAAACTGCGCATTATTCCAAATTTCGGCGGAATCGGATAAAAAATAAAGCTTTTATGGGCTTCAGACCCTTTATCGGGAGATCTATATGGCAGCTATATCTTAATATAGTCCGATCTGCAACATATTTGGGTCAGATGTTGGGAAGCCTTAAACTACTTACTGTTACAAATTTCAATAAAGTTTTTATGGGCATTAGACCCTTTATCGAAAAATCGGTCTATATAGCAGCTATATCCAAATATGGTCCGAATTGGTCCGTTCAAGCAGTTAACCAGCGTGCATCAAAAAGATGTATCTGTGCCAAATTTCTGCTCAATATCTCAATTTTTGAAGGCTCTAGAGTGATTACAACACACGGACGGACAGACACATGGACATTGTTAAATCGTCTTAGAATTTTACGACGATACATATTTTGTAGGGTCGGAAATTGATATTTCGATGTGTTGCAAACGGAATGACTAAATGAATATACCTCCTATCCTACGGTGGTGGGTATAAAAAAATATTTTTTCAAACATTGACAAATGTCCAAAGAAATCAATTACGGAACTATTTTGTTGGAATTAGCAGAAGTACTAAAGGGTGATTTTTTTGAGGTTAGGATTTTCATGCATTAGTATTTGACAGATCACGTGGGATTTCAGACATGGTGTCAAAGAGAAAGATGCTCAGTATGCTTTGACATTTCATCATGAATAGACTTACTAACGAGCAACGCTTGCAAATCATTGAATTTTATTACCAAAATCAGTGTTCGGTTCGAAATGTGTTCAAATTTTGACAAATTTTGTTCAGCGATGAGGCTCATTTCTGGTTGAATGGCTACGTAAATAAGCAAAATTGCCGCATTTGGAGTGAAGAGCAACCAGAAGCCGTTCAAGAACTGCCCATGCATCCCGAAAAATGCACTGTTTGGTGTGGTTTGTACGCTGGTGGAATCATTGGACCGTATTTTTTCAAAGATGCTGATGGACGCAACGTTACGGTGAATGAACACATTTCGAACCGAACACTGATTTTGGTAATAAAATTCAATGATTTGCAAGCGTTGCTCGTTAGTAAGTCTATTCATGATGAAATGTCAAAGCATACTGAGCATCTTTCTCTTTGACACCATGTCTGAAATCCCACGTGATCTGTCAAATACTAATGCATGAAAATCCTAACCTCAAAAAAATCACCCTTTAGTTCCAGGGTAAACTGGGTACTCCAATGACAAATTCATGTTAATTTCACCTGTTATTTACACTAAAAGTAAACAAAAATGGAACTAGTCCTGATAACTTTATAGCTAGTGAATAAACAGGTTTGGTACTAGTGGCCTGGACTACTAGGTACTTGGAGGAGAGCATAAACACTCACACAAGATCACATTGGCTCGCGACAATAACAGCAGCGACAGAAGTAATAACAGCAACGTCAACGACAACAACAACACCAACTGCAAGCTGCATTAGTAAACGAATGGCAACGACAAAGATCGCCCATCTTTTGTATTCATTTTGTTTTTCCTATGTTGAAGCAAATTGTTGCTGTATCTTTTCGGCAAGAGATGATGTTGTTGACATGGCTACCGTTAAACTCTTTACTCAAATGTTAACCGCTAACTTTTATTTATATTTAAATGTTAACCGCCTTTAAATGTTAGGCCTAAGACCCTAAATCGGCGGATCGGTTTATATGTGGGCTATATCAAGATATAGTCCGATAAAGACCATTTTCGAACTTAAAATGCTTATGAAAAAAGACTCTGTACAAAGTTTCAACTCAACACCTCTATTTTTAAAGACTATAGCGTGATTTCAACAGACAGACGGACGGACATGGCTAGATCGTCTTAGATTTTTACGACGATCAAGAATACATTACTTTATAGGATCGGAAAGGGATATTTCGATGTGTTGCAAACGGAATGACAAAATGAATATACCCCCATCTTTCGGTGGTGGATGTAAAAAGAGTCTGGGCAAAGTTTCATTTCAATATCTCCATTTCTAAAGACTGTAGAAGGATTTAAACAGACTAACAGTCGGACAGACAGACAAGCTGTCTGACAACCAACAGGAATTTTTAGGGTCGAAAATAAATATTGGGTTGCCCAAAAAGTAATTGCGGATTTTTCATATAGTCGGCGTTGACAAATTTTTTCACAGCTTGTGACTCTGTAATTGCATTCTTTCTTCTGTCAGTTATCAGCTGTTACTTGCTTTAGAAAAAAAGTGTAAAAAAGTATATTTGATTAAAGTTCATTCTAAGTTTTATTAAAAATGCATTTACTTTCTTTTAAAAAATCTGCAATTACTTTTTCGGCAACCCAATATTTCAATGTATTGCAAACCGAATGAAAAATGGGTGTAAAAATTAAATCTTGAAAATTTGCATTGAAATGTAGGTCGATCATAATTTCCCTCACAATTCCCATAAAAATTCAATTTCATTAAAATTTTCCCAAAAAATTATTATAATTTTTTTTTTTGACAAAATTAACTAAAAAAATAAAATTTTGGCAAAATTTGGAAAATTTTTTTATAACGACATATTTGTTGAATTTTTTTGTGTCTTTTTGCTTGCATCCATCAGTGAAAAAAATCGATCTAAACTTTTCTGGGATTGTGGTTATCTCAATTGATGTCTATGCTGTTGTTTACAGAGCAGTGTTATTTACTGCTCTGTTAAAGAGAACTGTTGACTGCTTACAAGGTTGTTGTCTTTGCTAAACCGTTTCGATATGTGTTGAATAAGAAATTCAAATTCAACATAAATGAGAAATATATAAAACAAGTAATGGCGTACTACGTTCGGCCGGGCCGAATCACACAAAACCCTCCACCATGGATCGCACTTGTCGAGTTCTTTGTGCGGTATCTCTTTTTAGAAAAACAGGGAAAAAAGGATAAGAATTGTTATGCTATTGGAGATAAATAAAGTAATAGTGCGATTCGGACCATAAATGAATTGAATGTTGAAGACCATAGCGGTAGTCATTGGGTAATATTTCAGTCCATTCGGATAAGAATTGCGCCTTGTAGGGGTTCAAGAACCACAATCGGAAGATCGGTTCATATGGGAGCTGTAACAGGCTATACATCGATTAAGACCATATTTGACAAGTTGAAGCTCATGGGAGAAGCGGTTGTACAAAATTTCAGCAAAATCAGATAAAAATTGCGGCCTCCAGAGGCTCAAGAAGTTAAGATCCCAGATCGGTTTATATGGCAGCTATATCAGGTTATGGACCGACTTGATCCATACTTCACACAGTTGTTGGAAGTAATAACAAAGAAGTTCATGCAAAATTCCAGCCAGATTTGACGAGAATTGCGCCCTCTAGCGGCTCGGTTTATATAACAGCTATATCAGGTTATAGACTGATTTGAACCGAACTTGGCACAGAAGTTGGAAGTTATAATAAAATACTTCGTGCAAAATTTCAGTCAAATCGGATGAGAATTGCGCCCTCTAGATGCTCAAAAAGTAAAGACCCAAAATCGGTTTATATGGCAGGTATATCAAAACTTGGACCGATTTGAACCAAACTTAGCGCAGTTGTTGGAAGTGAAACCAAAACATCACGTGCAAAATTTCAGTCAAATTAGAGGAGAATTGAGCCCTCTACTGGCTCAAGAAATCAAGACCCCAGATCGGTTTATATGGCAGCTATATCAAAACATGTACCGATTTGGCACATTTACAATCCCAACCGACCTACACTAATAAGAAGTATTTGTTCAAAATTTCAAGCATCTAGCTTTATTCCTTCGAAAGTTAGCGTGCTTTCGACAGACAGGCGGACGGAAGGACATACAGACGGACGGAAGGACGGACAGACGGACGGACAGACGGACGGAAGGACGGACAGACGGACGGAAGGACGGACAGACGGACGGACATGTGTAGATCGACATAAAATGTCACTATGATCAAGAATATATATACTTTATGGGGTCTCAGACTAATATTTCGAGTAGTTACAAAAATTTTTGTTGAATTTGTATGTCTGTCTCCTTGCTTTCATCCATTAGTAAAAAAATGATCTAAACCTTTCTGAGATTATGTGTCTAATGCATGGTTATCTCAATTGATGTCTATGCTGTTGTTTACAGAACTGTGTTATTAACGGCTCTGTTAAAGAGAACTGATGACTGCTTATAAGGTTGTTGTCTTTGCTAAACCGTTTCGAAGGAGAAAACCGTTACACATAAAAATATTTCTGTTGGATAAAAAAAAATTCAAATTCAACATAAATCAGAAAAATATAAGAGATAGGATTTGGGACATTTTCGACTAACATTGAGGGCTATTACTAATTTTGGCTTTAAGAGACAACCAAAGAATCCATTTACTGCACTGACCAAATAGAAAAAGTCAAACTTTAACCAAAATCTAACAATAAAGGTATATATAAGTTAAGTTTTTAAAAATAATCATTTCACCATGTCCTTATTTTATAGCTCAGAGGCATATAATGCTATAAAAGTAAATCAATGTCTCCTAAATGCTTTGAAATGTCGGAAGGATTGATTTTCCGACCCTCTGTCTGTTGTAATAACAAACTTTAATCTCAGCCAAACTTAATGACATATTGATTTTCTTATAACAAAAATGAATTTTAAGCCTTTTCTGTTTACCTTTTAAAAAACATCACCAATTCTTGTGTAACTCATTCGTTCATGACTATCACATATAACTTTCCTCAACATGACAATAAATACCCACCAAAAATAGAACATGCACACAAAGTTCTTCGTGATTAATTAACTTTCATCAGACTTGCAACATTCAATTATGGTGTGTAATGACTTTTTATGGTGGCATCAAAAAGGTGTGTGGGTGTTACACCATACACACTGACCACATATATTTCCAAAGTGTTATCCTTAGTCTAAACTCTTTTTTTTTGTTGACCCCAAGGAGCGAACACTAAAAATTGATTTCACATAAATTCGTTTAACAGCCCTTGCACACCTGCTGTATAGTCGTGGTTACAAAATAGAAAAAGGCCAAAACAAAAAGAAGGTCATAGAAACCACAACACCGATGAGTGTGTAATTGCGGCCAGGCATCCCAACAGTCAGTCAGATAGTCAATAAGGGAAAACAGACAAAAACAATTACCAAAGAATTACTCTTGTAAGCCATAAACTGTTGAATTTGGGTAATGAAGGGCTTGAAGGGGGCCGGGGGTATTCACTGTCAGGATAATTGTTACAAAGTAGGAGAACTCGCTATCCATGCCTGCATATGATTTTGGTGTTAAGCACACCACACGAGACCAGAACCGGCGCATGTGTTAATGTGTGGTAGTGCACATCCGTTTACACCAAATATTACCGTGATGTTGTGGTTTGTTTGCTAGTGGATGTGGATGTGGGTGGTTAGGAGACATGTGTAGGAAAAGGTTAGACATCACTTAAAAATAATAAATTGTATTTGCAGCAAATCACTTTGGAAGAAAATAGGTTAAATGTCAAAAGTTTAGGGGGTGGGGGCTTATATATACATAAAGCAATTATGGAGAAAAAAGCGTTCAGGAGTTTTTGAGCAAGTTCAGCTTTATACAGAAAAAAATATGGATAAGATTTATGAATAACGAGCAAGCAAATAAAACTACCCTTAGGACCACAGACATTGATGTTAGGCGATAAGTAAGCTAGTTGAAATGCTTGAAGAGATTTACAGTAAGCAAATCAATATAGACAGACAGACAGACGGAGTTGGTAAAATCGAACCAATAATATGTACCACGGAGTCAATGTAGGGTTTTAAAACAAGTAAAAGCGTGCTAAGTTCGGCCGGGTCGAATCTTATATACCCTCCACCATGGATCGCATTTGTCGAGTTTTTTTTCCCGGCATCTCATCTTAGGCAAAAAAAGGATATAAGAAAAGATTTGCTCTGCTATTAGAGCGATATTAAGACCATAAGGTCCGGTTTGGACCACAATTAAATTATATGTTGGAGACCTGTGTAAAATGTCAGCCAATTCGAAAAAGAATTGCGCCCTTTAGGGGCTCAAGAAGTAAAATAGAGAGATCGATTTATATGGGAGCTGTATCTGACTATAGACCGATTCAGACCATAATAAATACGTATGTTGATGGTCATGTTAGAATCCGTCGTACAAAATTTCAAGCAAATCGGATAATAATTGCGACCTCTAGAGGCTCAAGAAGTCAAGATCCCAGATCGGTTTATATGGCAGCCATATCAGGTTATGGACCGATTTGAACCGTACTTGGCACAGTTGTAGGAAATCATAACAAAATACTTCGTGCAAAATTTCATACCAATCGGATAAGAATTGCGCACTCTATAAGGCTCAAGAAGTCAAGATCCCAGATCGGTTTATATGGCAGCCATATCAGGTTATGGACCGATTTGAACCGTGCTTGGCACAGTTGTAGGAAATCATAACAAAATACTTCGTGCAAAATTTCATACCAATCGGATAAGAATTGCGCACTCTATAAGGCTCAAGAAGTCAAGAATCAAGATCGGTTAATATGGCAGCTATATCAGGTTATGGACCGATTTGAACCTTACTTGGCACAGTTATTGGATATCATAACAAAATACTTCGTGCAAAATTTCATTCAAATCGGATAAGAATTGCGCCCTCTAGAGGCTCAAGAAGTCAAGACCCCAGATCAGTTTATATGACAGCTATATCAGGTTATGAACCGATTTGAACCATACTTGGCACAGTTGTTGGATATCATAACAAAACACGTCGTGCGAAATTTCATACCAATCGGATAAGAATTGCGCACTCTAGAGGCTCAAGAAGTCAAGACCCAAGATCGGTTTATATGGCAGCTATATCAAAACATGGACCGATATGGCCCATTTACAATTCCAACCGACCTACACTTATAAGAAGTATTTGTGCAAAGTTTCAAGCGGCTAGCTTAACTCCTTCGGAAGTTAGTGTGCTTTCGACAGACAGACGGACGGACGGACATGGCTAGATCGACATAAAATGTCACGACGATCAAGAATATATATACTTTATGGGGTCTCAGACGAATATTTCGTGTAGTTACAAACAGAATGCCGAAATTAGTATACCCCCCATCCTATGGTGGAGGGTATAAAAATCAATTTGTGTTTGTTTGTGTCGGAATGTTTGTTTGTTTCGTATAGACTCAAAAACGGCTGAATCGATTACCTTCAAATTTCCACAGACTGTGTAGATTGGTTGGAAGGAAATATTGGCTATAAAAATTTTTGATATCGGAAGGTAGGCGGACCCTCCTCCTCATTCCAAAAACAACACCCAAAATCAAAAGTGAACCGATCGGGACAATATGGATATCAAATGAAATGTATTGAAGAGTAGAATGCGAATATGGTATTAAAAATGGGATCAAAGTGGACAGGAAGTCGCCCTAACCCCAAAACTTCTCTTAGTAGAAAAATTTAACGTTCATATCAATATGTGGTCGAATGGAAGGTATTCTGAAGTAGATTACGAATCTGGCATACAAAATCTGGTCGAAGAAGGGGGGGTCAACCCAAGCCCCAAGAATATCTCTAAAAGACATATTAGCCAATCATGTCTATATTGTACTCGGTTTGTTTGTTTGTTCTGTAGGGGGCGCACCCTTCCCCTTACCCAAAAAAACACCGCCCAAAAAAAAAGTAGACTGATCGGAACAATATGAGTATCAAATGAAAGATACTGAAGAGAAGAATACGAGTATGGTATTGAAATATGAGTTCAAATACCCAGCGGGCCGCCCCAACCCCAAAACTCCCATAAACAGACTTATTGAACGTATTGGTCTTTATGGGACTCAAATGAGAGGTATTCGAAAATAGATTACGAAATGACAAAAAAAATAAATTTCATGTAATTAGAGGTGACTCCAACGCCCAAAAACCTCCCAAATAAGCATATTATCCTTCCGTGGCTATATGGAACTCGAAATTATGCAATTTGGAAGTAGATTAACTAAATGTCATTTTAATTTGTGATAAAGTACCCAGGTGGCGTTTAACCTCCTTAAAACACCTCGAATAGGTTATTTGACCCATTATGAATGAAAGATATTTTAGAGTAGAACAGGAATCCAGTTTTGGGCCAAGTGTTGTGAGTAAGCTTCAAAGCACCCCCTAAACTGAACTTATTTCCTGAACATATCAGTATGGGGCTCAATTGAAAGCTTTTTGGGAGTAAAGAACGAATTTGATATCCACTTTAAAGGCAAAGTGACGGAGTGAC